>NC_091741.1:40166876-40224376 GCF_043380555.1 Nothobranchius furzeri | reverse complement strand
TTTCTGTTTTATTTTTAAAGGAATAAAGCACGCCTGTTTGTGTTTTATTAAAACGGTTGCCTGTGCAGCCTTGAACCTTGATAAACCCTCAGTTTCAAAGGTCACATCGCTCCGCTCCTCCACCCTCCTCTTGTCACGATGGGGAGCCAAGAGGAGGTTAGGACCCAAAGATGCAGAGAACCAGACGACACTTAGTGGAGCAATAGCGTAACATCCTTTAGTTAAGAATAAGTACAAAAAGACAGGAAGCCAAAAAACAAAAATCAAAGTCCCAAATAACAAAACCTAGAATTCAAAAACGAAGACCCAAAGCTAGATAGGGGAACGAGACGACGGTGACACGAGACGATGACCCAACTACAGATAGAGACGCAGACAGGGTTATTTACACTGGGGCATGATGAGAGGCAGATAGGCTGCAGGTGTGTGGGGAGAGAAACCAGGTGAAAGCAATTAACTAATCAGGGAGGAAACTAGCATGACCTAAGAATAAGGCCTAGTCCACACGTAGCCGGGGTTTTTTAAAAACGAATATCCGCCCCTCCAAAAACTTGCATCCACACCACCTCGTTTAAAAACAAACTCTGTCCACACGTACCCGGATAAATACGTTGTTAAGGACATGCCAGACCTGTAGGCGGCAGTACTTCCCCCGTTCTTAACCTCGTCCTTCGTCTGTGGTCTTCCACAAGGAGCAGTAATTCCTCTTGCAAAAACAAACAAGCAGAAAGCGCTTGGACAATTGATGGATCGGGTAGTGACAGAGCGCAGCTCTGAAGGCTTCCGTGATGCCGGCTAGTGTAAACACAGGTCGCACACGTGATGTCAGCATTTTTTTGTCGCGGAAAGTGACGTTGTGGACCTTAAAACTCCGGTTTTGTCTGTCCACACGCAGACACCCAAAACGGAGAAAACGCAGATCTTCACTTTGGCCGGAGTTTTTAAAAAGATCCGTTTTCGTGTGAAAAAACTCCGTTTTCGTGTGGATGACAGGCCAAAACGTAGGAAAATATCTACGTTTTGGCAGATCCCCGGCTACGGGTGGACAGGGCCTAAAACCTAAAGACAAGAAGAGCAGCAAAAATAACTAATATTCTAAGGGGAAGGACAACTACAAAAACCGGTGGGAAAACACACTAAAGAGACTAATAAAATGAAAAGCTGAACCTATAAAAACTGCAGAGGGGTGACTGGGGGAGACCAAAGGAACACCGGACCTGGGAGGGATAATCTGGAGGGCTGCAGACCACGGGACACATGAGGAACACAAAGAGACACATAAGGGGATCCTTAGAGGGGGATGGAGCACACAAGGAGATACTTGAGGGAGACGCAGATGCAGGCCATGACACCTCGAGCCCCTCTGCTCAAATGTGAAACCACGAGGCTTGAGTAACAAAGCAAAAGCAAGGCGTGAGTTACGCTTTGGTCCAAGTCCTTAAAAATCAAATTTATACACACGCGCACACACACACACACACACACACACACACACACACACACACACACACACACACACACACACGCACACACACACGCACACGCGCACACACACACACATCTGTTGTTACAGATGTTTAACCTCGTATAACAGATGGCTTGTTACATGAAACCATCTGGAAATTTGTTGCTGGAAAGATTTTCTGCAATCCAAAAATCACGCCGTTTATTGGCTGAATCGTTTTTTTACATCACTGTTTAACCACTTTAACCAATGAGATCTGCGGATTATAAACAGCATAAAGAAGAGTTAAATGGTCTTATTTTTGCACCAACTTTCCTTTTCATGGCTCTTTTTTTCATGAATAAAGAATTCCTGGGTTAGATATAATTGATATCACGGCAACACCAAACCTCATAAAGGGCTGTGACCATCTGGAACTGCTGGCATAAAACACTCAGTGGCCAGAATAAAAAAATATGTTGGCTTTGAATGCAAAATTTAATGCTAGGAAAATAGATTTGTGACTTTTCTCACAGAAATAAATCCTCAAGAAACAGCAGATTTACTCAACAGGCTGTTCCAAATACCAGGCCCCATGTAGGCCCATCAGTTCATACCTTAGCTCACCACTCATCTAATCTAACAACCAACGTGAATTATGCTCCAGTGACTTAATCCCCATGATTATTCCCAAAGCCCCCACCATGGTCATTCCTCATTCCAGGTTGCTGCTCCCAATGACAGGAATGAGCAGCAGAAATCACTAAACGACATCTCCTACGCCACATTATCCACCAGCAGTGCGTCAATACGATCGGTCATTTCTGATGGATGTGCCTCTGACTGCCGTGATTACTCTGTGTGACTCTGGTCTTTATGTTTGTAACTGTTTGGTTTTATCCTGCTGTAACATGTGAAAATGGATTCTCAGTCGACTCACCTGGTTAAATAACGGTCATATAAATAAAATTAATAAAAAGGCAAACAACATCTGAAACAGATCAAATTCTGGTTTCAGTAGCGAAACCCAAACTCACTCAGAAAATTCATCCATCCATCTTCCTCTGCTTATCCGGGGTCGGGTCACGGGAGCAGCAGCTTAAACAGTGAGGCCCAGACTTCCCTCTCCCCAGCCTGTTGGGCCAGCTCCTCCGCGGGAATCCTATGGCATTCCCTGGCCAGCCGTGAGACACAGTCCCTCCAGCGTGTCCTGGGTCTTCCTTTAGGTCTCCTCCCAGTTGTCCGGAAAACCTCACCAGGGAGGCATCCAGGAGGCATCCTCACTAGATGCCTGAGCCTATGGATCCACTCAGTGTGGAGGAGCAGTGCATCTACTCCAAGCAACTCCCAGATGCCCAAGCTTCTTACCCTATCTCTAAGGGAGAGCCCAGTGGAGAAAACTAATTCCAGCTGCTTGTATTTGGGATCTCGTTCTTTCGTTCACTAAGCTCGTGGCTATAGGTCAGGGTAGGAACGTAGATCGACTGGTAAGTTGAGAGCTTTGGCTTGCAGCTCAGCTCTCTCTTCACCACGACAGGCCGGTAAAACGCCTGAATCACTGCAGACGCAGCACCAATCTGCCCATCGATCTCCTGATCCAGCTTTCCCTCACTCGTGAACAAGACCCCGAGATACTTAAACTCCTCCACTTGGGGCATAACCTCATCCCTGACCTCGAGAAGGCATTCTACCCTTTTCCGACTCGAGACCATGGTCTCGGATTTAGAGGAGCTGATTGTCATCCCAGCTCCAGCGAAAGCTGAAGATCACGTTCTGATGACGCCAACAGGACCACATCATCCGCAAAAAGCAGATACCTGACAAACTGATATGAGTTGATCGTAGCTCTTTTTACTTGAGACCTCTGAGTAGTCTTAACGTCTGGAAACATTTAAGCTGGAGTTGCATGATAACATAAACAGCATCAGCTACAGCGCCTGTGTGTTTTAGCATTTTGGCCACTATCATCTAAACCAGTGGTGAAAGGATTGTCCATCACATCAACGTGCAAATGGAGTTCCCTTAGAATATAAAATTCTCTGAATTGTTGTGATGTGAGCAGTTCTTTGCAATGCTGATATCGCAGTACCAATATATTTGTGACCTTTCAAGCAGGTCTGAAGGGGATGCATTATGCAAAACTCTATTCTGCTGGTTTATCATTGTAACACTTGCCTGTTGTGCCAAACTCACCTTTTCTATTGCCAGGTGGGTTCATACTGCCTCTATAAACACTCCGCACATGAAAAAAAATCGGATTCATCAGTCTTCCATCGGTGTTTGGGCTCATAAATTATACGCCTAAAACACATCCATGATCTTTACTTCACAATAAGAGAAACTAGCATAGACACCTCCACCCCACCTGTTGGCACTGGAGGAGCAGTGGCTCTACTCTGAGCTCCTCCCGTATGGAGCTAGGATTGGGACAATATTCAGCGTAACTTGTACCAAGTTTTGTAACTTTGAACATGTTTCATCACATGTAACTTTGGATTCGTAACTTGTAACTTTAGTTTTCTAACTTGTAATTCTCAATTTGTACTTGTATTTCTTGTTTTGTAACAGGAAATTTTCATTTTGTACATGTATTTTTTATTTTGTAAAATCAAACTTTTATTTTGTACATTTACTACTCATTTTGTGACATCAAACATTCATTCAGAAACATGAAACTTTCGGTTTTTACCTAGCAGACTTCCAAATTGAAAAAATCAAGGTACAAGTTTGAAATCAAAACTCTCAAAACACACATTTCATTCTACAGGTACAAACCTCAAATCCTACAGTGTTACGGATCTTTTTGTCTCGATTCTAGCGTCAGTGGGAGGAACTTGGGTGGAACCAATGAGAGCACGAGTCTTAGCTACCAATCACGTTTCTCGAATTCCTGTCCAATCGTTGGGAGAGGAGGGCAGGGTTCTGTCAGAGCTGTAGAGAGTTACGACACTCTTTGAACTCGCCGACTCGCGGTCACGTGGTTCATGGAGCTCTCAGTTCCAAACATCCCACAGCGCCGTAAGTCAGTTTGAACGGCGTATGGTGGGACAAATCACAAAAATTTAATATAATCACATTTCCCCTGGCAATTTGTGGTAATTATTGAATAATATTATATATTATATTATATATTATGTCCTAACTCCTTCACAAAGTAGCCTATTTATATTTTTCCGAGCATTTGTAGGAAGACAAACACCCGTGACTGTTCTACATTACAGGAATACGACAGTCCTAACACACTGTAGAACACATTTAGATCACATACATTACTATAAAATACTATAGCAATAAATTTGATGTAGTAATGCAACATACTGCTCTAATATAAGCATTTAATAACTTTAAGTCCTACAAGAAGCCCTAAACTCGAGTTGTAATATCCATTTTAAAGTGTTTATTGAAAGCTAGAATTCTGCTCCAGCTTACCTTGAAGAAAATATGAGGCTGTTTATGCTTTGAATGATGATCTGTTATGTTCAGTAGAATACATTTTACAGTCTTTACTTTATATTTTTATGTGAAGACAGTACATGCATCTATAACCCAGTTTATCTGGCTTCTATAGCAACTAATTACAAAGAAAACTTCAGTAAAACTGTACGGTCCATCACAGTAGATAAAAAAGTGTTAACTGTGAAAAATGAACACCAAACTTGTACAACATGTATAATAGCATTTTTAATAAAGCATTTTACCAACATTATGTTTGGTCATTACATATGCACAAATAAGCTGAATCATTAATTATGAGCAATGTACTCAAGACCTAATGAAACTCTTTTGAATAACTTTATTTTTATTATTATTAAAATAAAATGTGTCTGTGGGTTAAAATTTGAAATGACTAATTTTAGGGTTGGATAAAATTTTAAAATGTAATTTTACGTCTCTATATTTTTGGTTTAGTTCAATATTTCTATATGTACAAAAATAGTATTTTAATAATCCCTTTATAGGTTGATTATCTTACATGGTTGGCTGCGCTGCATATAGCAAACGGTCTGAGGGAGGAATCAGAGTTACGGCTTCCCCAAAGATGCAGAGAAAAGAAGAAAACGGTTGGCTCAAGTCAACAGGAGCAACCTCACCATGACCAGAGACCACAATAACAAAAAGCTGTGTGCAGTGAGTTTAATGTGCACTCTCAAATGTTTTCTATCAAGGCTCTACATGTTCTGCTCTCAACTGCACAAAGCTGCAATTAATCTGTTAAATGTGGCAGAAAATAAACTAATACACCACTCTACAAGCACATTTTGAGGAGGGACAGTTTACTAAGACGAGGCAAGGCAAGGTGAGACTCAGGGCTGATGCTGTTTGTTCATCGCCCTGAACCAAGGAGGAGGAAGGATCCCGCAGTGAGAGGTACAGCAGAACCACTGCATGTTGATCCACTGACCAGTGACCACACATATTGTCCTCAAGTAAACTGTGGTACAAATCTCTTGAAATATTAAGACATTTTTATTTATTTTATTTTAAAATTATTCTTAATTTTAACAGTGCCATTATAATTTCAGAGAATGAGGAAAGCAGCAGCAGCAGTGAGGTAAATGAGATGAGGGAAAGTGAGAGGGGACGTGAGATGGTATCAGGAGAGAGGGACATCCCTGTTTTGAGAGTTTTGATTTCAGACTTGTACATTGATTTTTTTCAATTTGGAAGTCTGCTAGTTACAAAACGAAAGTTTCATGTTTCTGAATGAATGTTTGATGTTACAAAATGAGTAGTAAATGTACAAAATAAGAGTTTGATTTTACAAAATAAAAAATACATGTACAAAATGAAAATTTCCTGTTACAAAACAAGAAATACAAGTACAATTTGAGAATTACAAGTTAGAAAACTAAAGTTACAAGTTACGAATCCAAAGTTACAAGTTACGAATCCAAAGTTACATGTGATGAAACATGTTCGAAGTTACAAAACGTGGTACAAGTTACGCTGAATATTGTCCCAATCCTAGCTCCATACACCTGGAGGTTGGAGCTCCTCACCTCATATCAGCCAATCAGAGAGTGGGTGGGCGTGGCCAACAGACGCTCATTCCGGAAGTTATTAAAACCGTCAAGGATGAAGCTGCTGAAATCACTTAACGTGAGAGGGGTCTAGTGCAAATAACTTGTTTTACATCGACCAAAGAACTGTTATAACTTGGGAAAATAAGTCATAATATGTTCCCTTTAAACAGGAAAGTTTCTAGGCTTGTTTCTGAAGAGTTCCCGATTAATTTTGCGGGATTTGCATTTCACAAGTTCTGCAGGGTGCCAAACAGTCTGGCTTCACTGCAGACATTTTGTCCTGAAAAATGAGGGAAAGTGCTGTCGTATTAATCAGGGTTGCATTTTTCTTCCACAGCTACACATGTTGGGTGTTTGTAAAGAAATGCTTACAAGAATATCCTCCAAATGGTAGTGGCCCTCATTAACATACCTGTGCATCTTTCAAGTCAAAGTGTCTTCTGTGAAAAAGACCCATTCCTCTTTTAGCCAAACTGTATTTCCCTTTTGCACCAGGTGTGCACGCGGCACATGCACACCTGCGCTTTTACGTGCCGTTTTGCACAACTCCAATGGCAAACTTGTTAGATGACCTATTTTAGTGCAAAATGTTATTTTAATCAGATAAAAATCTAGTTAAGTGTAAAAATCTGCATGTTTTTGGATTTCTGATTTTGGAATATGCTATAGGAAGTTGCAGGTACTAGGATTACACTTAGAAGAGTAACAGAAAAACTGTAATGTCCCTCCATCTTTGTTTCTAATGTGTGATTGCAAAGCCTCCCGAGACAAAAGCATCTGTCTGGTTTCTGTTCTGCCGGGTGGAGCGCAGGGAAACCTAGCAACAGGCTGCTGCAGACTGAGCTCATCCATGCTTTCACGCTATTAAGCTACAGATGACAAACAACACACACACGCACACACACACGCCGCACTGACCTGAGCAAATTCCACCCTTTTGATCCCAAAAGAAAACCCCACATGAGCATAATTTGGCTTTTGTAAGTGCTTCTAAATTGGCACCGTTTTCTCTGACACTGTATGAGTTGAAAGGGGATGGACAGGGCAACCATGTAATCAAAAAGGCAGGTAGATGATTCATCTGTTTTATTCTGTTCTCGAACTAAAATATGCAACAAAGCCAAGGCCCTTTGTTTATGCAGTGAAGCTTTTATCGCTGTGTCTCTTGTTAAGAAACAGAACCTGGAGGGATGCGGATAATCAGCCTTGTTTGGACTGATGCATCCAGACTCGTTGTGCACATGTACTTGAAAATGTGTTTTTTTAATTTGATGCAACAACAACAAAGGGTTCCTGCAAGAGATGCGCTTTCACCCAAAGTACTGAAGGGTTGCATATTATGCAGACATGAGGATGTGATAATACAAAAGGCATGTAAAGGGATGAATTCAGTCAGAGCACTCATAACAAAAGCATTTTCATTCATTCTGATGGTGCGGCTAGAACAGGTTTAAAGATTTCAATTATTTCTCTTTATACATTTTTATGTTAGAAGTTCAGAAAACCTCCAAAACTCAATGATGGTCATATCTGTGACGTTTGATCTTCTGCAAGCCTTAATGAGCAGCTAGTCCTTAACCTGTAGGTTTTTTTAATGTTACAAATATTAAATGCATAGATTCTTTTGTCAGTGTTGATGCTGAAAAAGTTGCTGCAAAGCGTCTTTTCCCCCACTGTTGATGTTTTTTCTGTTCGTGATGTCAGGTCGATCAGCAGTACTATGGCTGCCTCTCGCTCCCGTCGCTGTGCTCTCACGTGAAGATAATCGTGTTTTAGTCGCACCGGTTAGTTTTCGATCAACGTTGTGACATCACGTGGTTCCCTCTGTGCTGCACTTTGGCAATTCTGTCAGAAAGATAAACCCACTTCTAGCAAACATGACTGGTCAACAGAAGTCAGTCTGTGGTGAGTTAGGTGTCACGGTCACTTCCCCTCAGCGCCCCTCCGCTGCTCAAACCTAGGTTTGGACTCAATCTCCCACAATTCCCTTCTCTTCACTTCCATTACATAACCCCCAACTCTACAAAGGGCGGCTCCACATCCTGGCCAAACATTCAGTCATCGATTCTTCCGGATTACTGAACCGTGTCCAAAGCTACTAGAAACCCTGCCAGCGCTGCACATACCAGTAAGTGTGCCGATCTATTCTCTCTCGGGAACGACTGTACGACCCGTTTCCATCGAGTTACATACAATTGTTCCTATAGCAACCGCGTGTTTGGTGTTCTCCCGACGCTAGTCTTCTCCGCGTCTGGGTCAAGCATTCTCACGCTACATTCGAACTCCCGATCCGCTCAGTCTGCTCAGTCCTGACATTAGGTTAGCAGTTTGAAGACCATGCATGACAGAAACACAGATTTATTTGATAGCACGTTTAGCATAGATGAAATTCAATGTGCTTTATAGGCAGGTGTGCACATAAGCGGTCCGCAGGTGCGCATGCGCCGTCAAAATAAACAATGCGCACCTGAAAAAAAGCGGCAACATGCATTTGCGCACCTAAGACTTTGTGGAGGAAGACAGACATTTCTGGAGCATTTTAAAGATGTCCAAGAAGCAAGCTCCATTAAGTAATTGTTTTGGCGTTCCTCCGCCTCCAAAAAAAAACGTCAGACTGAGTCGGAACCACAAAAAAAAGAGTATTCACGGAAAAGTGGCCGCAGGAGGTCGGCTGGCTTCAAACAAACGATGAACGCGCAGAGATGACACTAAAAACTTCAATCATCCAGCGTTTGGTAAACATACGAACAGCAGACAACATCAGAAAGTTGTCCTCTGCTGTGTGTGAACTGGAGGAAGCCAGTCAGGATAGTGAGGATGATGATGATGATGATGATGATGATGAGATTCTGTAGAAATAAAAACAGCATTTATGCCATTTTAAAAACTTCAGTGCTCTGAAACAGTAATTTTGTTAAGTGCTTTAAAATTCATTTGATTTGATTTTTGTTTTCACAAAAGCAGCTGTTTACACACCGTGTTTTACATTCAGACAATTCAGTCATGCTGTTTGAAAATTAGAAGGTTTAAGTTAAGCTGGCAATATATACATATATATATATATATATATATATATATATATATATATGTTGTACTTATTGTTTTCAGTCAAAATTAAAATACGCTGCATCGTCAACGCGTTACTCTGTTTTGTTCCTATTGTGAGTTGGGTTAAGAATTAAGTGCATAAAAAAATGTGAGGACGAAGCAGCAACCATAGGTTCTCCCCTGAGTACCAACCCAAAGATATTATGTGCGCCCCTGTTAATAGGTGTAAGAACAAAACTGAAAACAGTGGAGCTGGTGCTCGTCTGCACTGGAAGATGGTGTAGTTTGGACAGAATGCCTCCTGGTCGCCTCCCTCTGGAGGTTTTCGGGGAATGTCCTCCTAGGGGGAGATCCAGGGGAAGTCCTGTAACTCACAGTGGAGAAAAGCGTATGACACATCAGCATCTTTAACAATAAAGGTCTTTCTGAGGGGCTGTTGACACAAAATTAGCACCGGATGTTTCCATCAATCTAAATATTTCAATCATGCAAGCAAAAACAACTGTTTAATTATAAAAGTTCAGTCATAAGTGAGATGACACAGGAGATGAGTACTGAATACGCTTTAACACTTGGTAGAAAAGCCTCCGTTGGTGATTACAGCCTCTAGACGCCTCTCGTATGGAGACCAGTCGTCTGCACTGGTCAGGAGTGATTGTGGGCCTCCAAACTTTAACCGAGCCTCAACATGATTTTTGTGCAGCAAAGGAGTCTTGTGCTGTCAGTGTGCAAGGATGCAGTGGCGGTTCAGTGCGTTGCTTAGTTGTATTTGAAACAACAGCACCTGCTGATGCGAGGTCTTCCTGAAGTTCTGCCAGAGTGGCTCTTGACTCTCCTCCTGGACAGGAATCTTGCGTGGAGCAGCTGATGGTGGCTGGTTTATGGTGAACTGGTGTTCTTTCCATTCCCGGATAACGGCTCCCACAGTTTCGACAGGACCTAAAAGTGAGCCACAGTAGAGAAGAGTTTCAGACGGCAGGACCTGGAGTCCTATTCCTTATAATTTGGACATCTCTCCTCTGATTGGCTAACAGCAATGTGACTGTACCGCTGGTTGTTTGCTCTGCAATGTTGATGTTTTATCTCCACAAATAACAAAAGCCTGGAGGAGTTCTGCCATGTGGTGCAGGTGAAAAGATGAAACTACATATATAGGAAACTCCAACCTAACAAGAATGTCCTCCCGTTTTCATTTGCACCCACTGCACTGTTCAAGTACACTGTAAAAAAAAAACAAATATATTTTTTACAGGAAATCCCTGGCAGCTGTGGTTACCAGAGTTTTCCTGTAGATTTTACAGCGGCACAGTAAACACCTTTACTGAAGAACTGTAAATTAATTTAAAGTGATTAAAATCACGGTTGAAATCACATTAAATTTCTGTTAAATCTACAAAAAGTATTTGTTAATTTTGCATATCAATGCTGATGATAAATAAACCCTTTCTTGTATCAAAACTTATTTAGACAGGTGATACTGCAGCCAGTCGTTTGTACATCATGGTCTGAGGTAGGACGTAGCACCAAGGGTCTTACCTAACAACTAAAGCCGGGCGTACACGGTGTGACCGTTTCACTTTTTTGAGCCCCTTTTCCACTCGTGCGAGAAACCACGAGATTGGGGCGAGTTTTTTTAGGTAATTTAATTTATGTTCTCTAATTTAATTTAGCATTATTCACTATTATGTTGCGTATTTTAATTTATACTATTGTTCTTATATTACCTTAAACTTAAATGACCTTAAAGGAAGTCAGAACACCCACACAGAGGGATTAGATTCTTAATTTGGTACACTGTAACAAACCTTTAAACAGACAACAAACTCTGCAAAGTGTGAAACTCTGCAGAGGGTGAGAGAATCAGACCATACAACACGGAAGCCATTTTCCTCTCACAAAGGAGCCGAAGCTGTGGAGGGGTTTTTATTTGCACATACACACCCAGAAATACCATTAGCATGCAACCCCTGCCTGACCAGTTTGGAATAACATCTTGGTCTTAGAATGCACAGGAAAACTTCAGATACTGGATCAAAATGCCTAAAGCAGAAAGGAGTTTCTGAAAACACCCAAACGTGAAAACAAATAACTAGGTCAGGGTTTTTTCCTAACCACATTTAAGCAGCAAAGGTGAATGAACTCTTCACATAGACAAAGGAAAAGATTTCACAACAATAATGAACAATTAAAAATACCTAACAAGTTTTACGCTGAGCGTCGTGTAGTGTACAGGCGGTTACGAGGGGCGATTAACACCCTGTGACCAGCTACCGATCAGCAATCGTGAGCTCGCACGGACTTCTGGAGTGTTTAATATTTTGCTCGTTCCTGGTGAGGGTTGAAGCGGCGCAGCGAGTGGCTGCGACCCAAGAAGTACCAAAACCGCTCATGGCGCATGCACAGTTATGCGTCAACACCGCTATTTCCCTAAGAACAGGGGCTTCCTTTTCAACTTTCAAGAAACTCCTGAAGACCCTGCTCTTCAGAGAGCATCTTCTAATCTAGCACCCTCCCTGCACCCGTCCCCCCTCTCTACCGTCCACTCCTTGTTCCCTCCTCTCCATGATTCTTCATGCTGCCTCACTGCCACCTACGACTGACTGGAAATTGGTTGTTGTTGTTGTTGTTGTTGATAGCCTCAAGGGCAACATGCCAATTATCACTTGCAAGTCGCTTTGGAGAAAAGCGTCTGCTAAATACATAAACATAACACACGTTGTTCGTTTTTATTTCTACACGTCTTTTACACACATTGACAAGGATTGTCAATAAAGCGTGTTTGTCGTGTTCATGTCAAATTAAACTGATCACAAAACACAGATTGACTTTCTTTATTTCGTTTTTCACATCCAAGCCCCATAAATCCGTGTGTCCTCCTGCAGCACTCCCAAAGGACAACAGGCAAGACAAGACAAGACAAGGTCTGACGTGTTGCTACCAGACGTACAGTGTGATCACGACTCGCGAGGACGTCGTACAGTTTGAGCTGAAGCTGAGTGCTACGAGTAAAAGTCACATGGTGTCCACCCAGATTGTTGGTATTTGTCCCAGCCAGGATTTGAACCCCAATCCTCTGCATATAAGTGGAAGCCTTACCAGCTGAGCTATCCAGTAGACGTGTCAGAGAAGACATGTGATATTTGTCGTGACTCCCTCATGCTCCCAGCAGCACGTGACAACTTCTCAGTTTCATGATGCATTTAGAAATAATGTTTTGTGACTGAAAACATTTCTGTAATCAAAATTGGCGTAATTTTATCAACTCTGTTAAAAGTACAGCTTAAACTTGTAAAGTGACTTACAAATCTCTGTGTTTTCTAAACGAACGGGCGTAAAATGTAGTTTTTACCAGGGGCGGATTTAGGACTGAAGAAGATCCGGGGCTTAACACACACACATACACACACATGCGCGCGCGCACACACACGTGACACACGCTAGTCAACATCATATATATTTGTCTTGTACCACATAATTTTTAATCTGAAGCTACATATTAAGCATTTTCAGGGCAGAGTATTGTTCCTGTTAGTGTTTAGTGTGAGATGATAGTAAATATTCCCTTTCTTTCTCCAACAACTTTACCTGATAGTAAGCTAACTTTAGGCAAACCAGCAGCACAACAAATATTTTCAAATAAGACTCACAAACCTGAGTCAACACCAGCATGGACGTAATTTTGGGGGGGGGGGGGGGGGGGGGGACAGGGGGGACATGTCCCCCCACTTTTTTCAAAGTCAAGTTTTGACCCCTGCACTTTTTACCATCCAAAAACAATATTACACTATATTAAATTGACACTGGTTGAGCTCTAGGACCAAGCAGAAAACAACCGTTTGTGTTGAAGCCGGTTTCCCATTAGAACATACTGTAAAGATACCCCCCCCCCCCGTGTCCCCCCCACTTCTAAAGTGAAAATTACGTCCTTGAACACCAGTCTCATCAAAGCTGGGGTTCTGTCGTTGTACTTTTGGTCTAAAAAACGTCCTTATGTCCATCTTCACTCATGCGTTTCAGGCAGAGAGTGTAGAAGAAGCCGGCTGCTGAAGGGCTTCTTCAGTGGTGGAGGCTCAGGCAGGCTGTATACAAACTACTGCCAGCTGCTCCCTCTCTGTTGGACTTTGGTACTGCATGTTACTTCCGCAATTTAGATCCGGGGCTTTTCATAAAACATTCGGGGCTTCAGCCCAAGTAGCCGGGCCTAACGCCGCCCCTGGTTTTTACTACATTTTGATGTAATCTTGTCAAAACTTGTTCTGTTATAAGCATTACAGTGTTTTTCTGTGTTGATTACTGTTGTTTGTTGTTTTAACAAGTACATGTGTTATTTTCACATAATGCTAATGTAGATAATAAATAAACATATAGTCTTAGATTTTACTGTAATTACAACAGAAAATATGTGTTTTTCAGTTTAAAGTACTTTTCTGTTGTGTATTTACAGCGTTTTTATGTAAATTTCACGGCCACTTTTCACTGTGTAGGTACCACCTACATGTTACTGCGTAAATACCGGCCTTGGAGCCGATTCAGGAATCAAGCTGTCGAATGTTTACACTCATGGTGCCAGAAGGATGTGGGATTTAGTCAAGCGTGAACATGAATCACATACAATGCATCACTGAGCTGGTGACATTAATATTTATGCAGATTAGGCCAATCTTGTTGTAATCCTCTTTTTACATCTCTAATTTTATGAAAGAAATAATGGGTGATGGAGGATTAATACAAGAGGTTGTACTTTAGTTTTGTGAGGGTTCTGTTTGAGAGATGTGATCAATAAACACTTGATGCACAATGATGTCCTCACAGATCCATCTGAGCAAACAACGTACAGAGCAGACTCTTATTTAAGTTTAGTCTCCGTCCAATTGAATGAATTAGAGAATAATACTGTAGAAGAGGGTGAAGCGATATTCCCAATCCACTCTCCGAAGGGGCAACAAAACAAATCAAACGGGCGTGTCGTTCCTTCGCTGACTTATGAGATGTGGCGTGTTTGTGTCATAAATCTGATTATCTTCATACTGAGCCGTCTCTCCGCCGACCGTCCGACTGCAGATCACATTACAGCTTCATCTAGGAGATTCGTCCTCCTTCAAACAAGAGACTGACATCAGAACACGGCAGGTTTTACAAACAGCAGCTGCACATCTTTGGTGAAGGCCAAGAGCTCCACACATCCTCGTTTTAAACATGGAATATTTCACAACTACTTCTGTAATGGATGCAAGGTGAAACCGATTTCTGTTGTGTCACTAAAGCTTTGACAGCCGCCATCGGCCCGCTGAAAGTAGATTATTTAGCATTTGTAAAGAAAACCGTACTTTGAAGGTTGTTTTTTATGAGCGATTTTACAACAAAGCAGTAAATCCATACGGTGTTTTAGAGCTGATGATGCGGTGAAAAGTTCCAACAGGCTTTTGTGCAGAGGAAACCAACTAAACAGCGTTCTAGTGGATGACCTGAACCATAACGGCCATGGACAATCATTTATGGGCAGCACAGACAGACAGACAGCACGTGATCATTCTGCTGTATGCCCGCTAAAACAAAAAACTCTCTAAGATGTATTTCATCACTTATAGGAAAACCCACTTAAATTAGATCGAAGAGCTGCGGGCGCCATTTCACACTCAACACTTAACACTCAGTCCTGTGACCTCCAGCCTTCTGACCGAAGGGCGCTTTCACTCCTGCACTTCAGTTTGTTAAAACCAAACCTTGGTCCCATTTCACACTTGGTGCGTTCCTTTGGGCAGGCGAGAACGCAGTCATCTCACCAGAGTGCAGAACTAAAGAACCACGCCGAAACCTGATGAGGGAGGTTAAGGACTTGAAGTCCAGAGGTTATTTTACTCTCTAGGGACATCCGTAAAGGCAAAAGTCTTCAAACATTTGCTTTAGGGCTTTAAGGAAACTTTAAAGCGGTCCTTCACTGATGTTTTAATACATTGCAGTGGTCTGAATGAATGCCTTGTAAGGTGCGCCTGTTTTAGCATGGAGAATTCAGCCAGAGGAGTAAGTAGCTCCAGAGGCAGGATTTATGTTTATGTTTATTCATTTAGCAGTCACTTTCATCCAAAGCGACTTACAATTTATAACCTATAGGGCATGTTGTGATCTGTGGGGGAAACCGGAGTACCCGGAGGAAACCCACGCATGCATGGGGAGAACACGCAACTCCACGGAGAAAGGTCGCAGTCGAGTTTCGAACCTGCAACCTTCGTGCTGTGAGGCAACAGTGCTAACCACTGCGCCACCATGCAGCCATGTAGGATTTAGAGTCTTCATTCCTGATTTGGGGGCATCTCTCCTCTGACTGACTAACAGCAACACCACTGACTCTGTTTTCTCTGCAACGTTGATGTTTTATCTACAGATTACACAAGCCTGGAGAAGTTCTGCTGTGTGGTGGAGTGGCTAATGCTAACAGCTAGCTTCTACTAGCCGAGACATTCTCTGCTGTTTCCTGGACGCTAAACCAATAACAGCCTTCCTCGCTGTGAGTCAAGATGGATGAGAAGTGACAGTGTGACGTAGATCTTCTAATCCTAGAGTTTCACCGTCTATTTTCTATCAGAAGCTAATGCAGGAGATAGGTGTAGGAGACTATTTATGTTCAGCCAGCATGAAAACTCAGAAATAATAAGTTAAAAAATGGTTTCTCATTGAAGCACCTCTTTAACTTATTAGAAGCATTCATGCAACAACATTTTTCTCAAAATAGCCAGAGAGTTGTGGCTGATGCCTGAAAATCTTTAGTTTCGGTGAGTCAGGAAGTGAAAAAAATGAGAAGTTGTGAGCAAACGGATTTATTTTGGACACTTCAAATAAAACGTGTCCCCATTTATTCACCAGGAGCCCCAGCCCGTGACTCTGGGTTTAGTCAGAATGCTACCTCTCTTGTTTTCATTTGGACAAAAAAGAAGTCCTTGAATAAAACTTTGAAGAGGTAATTTCATTAAAACATAATTAACAATGCTCGTGATTATCGGTAATTATTGCACTTAAGAAATCCAAGCTCATAGGATCAAAACCAGCTCAGTCCAGACCAGTTTTATTTCTCCAAAATCACAATTCGACTTGAGGGTCTTTCTAATTAGTGTCTTTACAACTACTGGCTCGTGTTGCCATGGCAACTGACAAAAAGCCCAGCCTCTTTAATTGATCCAAGTACTTTTTCTGTAATTACTTAGAGGTTTGTAAAAGTTTTTGATTTTCAGAAAGACTAAAGTCATTTGGTCACATTAAAAAGATCCCTACATTAACATTTGCTCCAGATGTGCAGGTATTTAGTATTTTTCCACTGCTGCACGTAAAAATCAGAGACAGCACTGGTAATTATTTCCCTCCCAGAGTAATTAAGCCTACAAGGCTTGGTTTTGAAAATAGCAGTGGTAATTGTTGACAGAATCCCAGATTAAAACAATCGCTTGAGCGTGGGCCATGCTCTGGTAATCCTGTTATAAATCTCCTGTAGGCTGGGGCTCTCTGAGAACAACCGATGAATAATCCCACGAATACCCTTAATACCGCCGCTGTCGTCCATTGTGATGTGATTATGTCACTTCTAAAGGGGATGAGAAGCTAATTTTAGCAGACACTGCTCAGACAAACCTCTCTGCAGCAGCAAAGTCATTAAAACCTGAGAGGAGTTTGTTAGGATCTGTTCATCAATTGTTTAAAGAGCAAGTCACCCCCTACAAGAAACTTACTTCACTCCCACTTCATGTTTGAAAAATGCAACAAATGCTGTTGCTTGGCAGACCGAGAGGGCGGAGCCGCTAACAAATACACACACAGGCTCACAATGGCATTGTGACATCATAATGTACCAGATGACATCATAGCATACCTCTTAGCCAATAGCAGTGGCAGATTTAAATTCAGATACAGTGCAGAATTTTTCCCTGACGACGGCGCAACACTGACAGTTTTAGGCAGAATTTTTGAATTTTAACCAAGATGCACTGGACTGCCAAATTATTGATATGATAAATGACCCGCACTTGTATAGCGCCTCTCAGAGTAAGGACTCTAAAGCGCTTTACACTACAGTGTATCATTCATCCATTCACACACTGATGGTGATGAGCTACAATGTAGCCACAGCTGCCCTAGGGCACACTGTCAGAGGCGACTACATGTGTCTAGCACGATTAGACACTCCTTTATATAGTTTATCAGCAAAAAAATGTGATTTGGGGGTGACTTGCTCTTTAATTATGGGTATAAAAACTAATGAGGGGGGGGGGGGGTGCAACCTTTACCCAACTGGAGGCAAATGTTACAAATCAGCAGAACTATCAAGCCCGGTTGTGGATCATTTTCAGTCTGGTTCAGTTCATTAAAACAGTGATGCACCGATATGAAAATTTGGGCCGATACCGATATCCGATGTTACAGTTTTTCTCAGTTGCTTTGGTGCATTTCTCACAACAGAATTAAACTTTGCACAACAGTTAATTCAACCTCCACAACATGTAGTCGTTTTGGCACAACCTAGAGGCAAACGCCTTTGGACATGAGGCAGTTGAGTAAGTACAAATGTCTAAAGAATGGTCACTTTTGACTTGCTATTCATCACTATCTCCTTGCTTTTATCATGAATGTCACAATTATTTATACTTGTACCGGCTGAATAGTCATTGTCCTTACAACTAACAGTCTTCATTTCAATGCTTGTGTCATTGCACTCAACATTGTTGAACATCTTGTCAAACAATTTGTACACCCATTTTGAAAACCCTACTTTTAAAGAGTTTCCATGGAAATCTCCATAAATCACTTTTCTCAGGTGAACCCTAACATTAATGAAAATTGGTGTGTGTGTCCTGGTGACAATCGGACAATGTATGTAGTGGTTTGGGATAATGTTAGCTTCCATCACTCTGCTGTAGCCAGGCAGTGGTTTGCAGCACACGACAGGATGCTTATGGAGTTTCTTCCTCCTTACACTCCATTCCTAAATCCAATTGAGGAGTTTTTCTCTTCCTGGAGGTGGAAGGTATATGACAGGCATCCACATGCCCAAATGGCCATGCTAGCAGCTATGGATGCAGCTTGTGATGACATCACAGCAGAGTCCTGCAGAGGATGGATTCGACACTCCAGAAGATACTTTCCCCGATGCATCGATAGAGCTGACGTTCCCTGTGATGTTGATGAAAATATGTGGGCAGACAGACGGGAGCGTGTAGATATCAATGACCGATATGCATCAAAGTCTGTTCAGTTTTTTTTTTGTTTCATAACTACTGCAGTAAGGCTTGCTGTCTAAGTGAGTTTATGTTTGCTGTAAAATGTTTGTTTTACTGTATTTCCCCAGTTGCACAACGCTGTGAACAGTTTCAACTAAATATTATCAAGAGTGCATATGAAGTGTCTTGATTTTCCTTTACAGTTTATGGTTTTCAACATACCATGCATGCTGTCCAGACTTGACATGTCATTGGGAAGCACCTACAAAGAAATCCGTCACAATGGGAGCATGTTCAAACCATTTGATTTGTAATGACTTGTAATTGTGACAGCCCTGACACTTTGATTGATATAAGTACTTGCTTTTGATGAATATATTATCTGTTTTGATTAAGGGATTTGCTTTTGAAGCATTGACTACTTATTTTGAGCAACTGACTTTTCTTTTTGATGAAGTGACTCACTTTTGCAAGTTATCCACCATGGTTTGCACTTTGCACTAATTGTTTTGAGAAGAGCCTTAGTAGAGGTGCAGAGATCAATTCTGTTGTGAGAAATGCACCAAAGCAACTGAGAAAAACTGTAATATCACTGTTATTGCTGATAACCGACATTTGCCAATATCGATGTACTGACATTAATGCTTCTGAAATTAGCAGATTTTGTGTAGAATAAAAATTATTAAAGCTGATTTTACTTCATTATGTACACACAACACACACACTTACGCTTCTGAGATGATTAAAATCACTGGCATGACTAAACAAATACACCCCCTCTGCCTCTGAAACAGGCAAACAAATGTAGACGAGATGGAGAAAATATTGGTTGTTAATATCAGCTCGTTTCTTTTTTATCAGACCGATACCGATTTGTTCAAAAATGACTAACATCGTCCGATCCTGATACCGATATATTGTCCATCCCTATTAAAACAACAACTAGTCTAACTTTCTCTATATTTTTAAGATTCCTTCCTGTATCCCCCTAATTAATCAACGGCCAGGCATTTCTCCTCTTTCATGCAAAAACATGCGGAAATAAAGTGCATAGAGTCCCAACTGCTGTCATTTCCTTTCTTATTTATCTCTTACGGAAATTTTTTAATAATAGGCCGCCTCCAACCACGTGACGTGTTTTCCTGTGAGCGACCCATATGTGATTTATTGTTCTGACAGATTTGCTCCCAAAGGTCCTAAATCAGATGCTTATCTGAAGTTTGTAAAGGGATTTTGGTCTGAAATCTGTGGTGGAGGAGGCTAGAAGCTGCAAAAATAAGGTAAACAGACGAATCACGCTTCCCTTTATCACTTAGTCATGAGTTTGTTGGCTCCAACTGATCAACTTGAAATCTGAGACACTCTCTAAAAGGTAAAAAATAACATCAATAACCATGGTGTTTCTGTGATATATTGTAATTTGTACATCCGAGCCAGGATCACAGGTAGTAAACAGGAGAGATCAATCGTCAGCATGAGGGAGGCTGATGGGAGTCGATCATGGATGTAGATTTCTGCATTTTTATTACAAATTAACAAGCAAAACCTTCTAAAAACAAACAGTTCTTATTTAATTGACTACATCAATGAGAAGGTAAAAAATAAGAAAATTATTTCCATTTCTTAAATGAATTTTTTGTGGTGTGCGACAACCTAAGCCTAGCTTTTATACTTCTCAATCTGCCTCGATACGGAGACGCACGACGCCATTGTCTGTACAGGATCGGCTCGGGGTCCTTCGACTGCCGATGACGTCACATTACAGCAAATCTACTCGGCTTTCATACATACGTTTTGGAAAGACATCAGCAGTTTTGTTAATAAATTCTTGTTTGTTGACACCTAAATGTTTTCTTTATAATTGTAATTTGTTAATAAAACACCAAACACCTTTGTTATATATATAAGTTAGCTACATGGTAACCCAAAGCTAACGGAGTTTTTCCAGGCGTTTTTAGCAAGAAAAACGCGGTAGAGCGATGACGTACGAGTTGTTTTACCACGTTAGCATGTAGCTAATGTCCTGCTGATCTCCGCCCGTGGAGAATGAGCTGATCTGGAAGGCCAGGGCTCCCGGCCGCAGCCGTCTGGTCCTGCTTGTAACTTAACAGTCCCAGCCCATATTAGATCTCACATTCGGCCTAGAGACGAGTCCGCTGGCGGCAACACCCCCCCACCCCCACCGCTCTCTCAATGGGGAGGGCCGACGATTCATAAAAATGCCAGGGCCGAATTTTGGTCCCAGTCCACCCCTGGTTCTGGGTCTGCTGCTAAATACCTTTTTACCTTTTAACGGGGCGACGGCGGTGCTGCTGAGGAATTTACAGGAAGTGGCATCCTGACCAATCACAAGCTTGTCCCCGTCACTTTCGGCGGATGTTTAAAATTGTGGGCATGACTCCGTCACCCTGTGTGAGCCTGTCGGAGAGACTTTGCGCCGACGCAGACGGAGAAGTATAAATCAGGCTTAACTATTAGCATCAGCAGCTCTACAACATGGCAGGAGACATGCAGACTTGTGTTATTCGTGGAGATAAAACATCTAAAGAGTCATCTTGCTGTTAGCCAATCAGATTCGTCCTGTATTTTTCCACCCTCTCCACTCCTCCAACAAACATAACCAGGGAAGCAGGAGTGCCAGAGCATTTTTCACAGAAAACGGCTCACAAGGCATCCATTCTTACTAGAGACCACAGCAGATTTATTAAAAATGTGTGAATGAGATCTTTAACAGACCACATTTTAGCCTCGTATCTTAAACCTGAGTGAGTTAGCCATCCCATTCATCCAGTTCTCTATGATCGAGTGGCCTTGGTGGTCATTGGATTGGAATTCAAACCCATACTCATCAAATAATCCTACACTCGTTTTTTTCTTTGAATGGCTGCAGTGCATGAAACAGAATGAGCATAAGAAACACATGAAGGCCGTCTATCTTACATGAGCCTCCTGAAGTAGTTAATGTAGCCTCACTCTTGAGGTTTTCATCACAAAAAAGTTTTACTCATTTAAGAACTTAAAGGGGCATTATGGAAGTTTGACAGCCAAAACATGTATAGAAATAATAAATGTAAAATCACAGAAAAAGAGATGCTCGGGTCGAGCAGGCTGCTTCATGCGTGTTCATGCTCAGGCATCGCCCGTAGCATTTGCTATCCGTAGCTTTAGCAGCAGAGAGAGAGGCAGTGCCACTTTGTCGCTGTTCCTAACGCCTAGTGATGAACCTAGCTACATTTCTGAGGACCCTTAGCTACTTTCTGTAGAACTTTCTTCTAGATATTTCCTGCAAATTAGCAACAAAATAGCCATTTTCGCTTCGAACCTTTCTTTGGTTTGACGTTGTTTCAGCTGTCATCAAGGATATAAAAGTTACAGATACTGTGAATGTTACTAGAGTGTAGCTCACCTTGTAAGATGTCTGACTCCCATGCAGAAGACCTGGGTTTGATTCTGGGTGTCAACATAGTTCATATAGAGTTTCTTTTTTACATTAATTGTATTTTTTTTTTACAGTAAGATGCCCAAATTTTTATTTGAGACTCGCCAAACGGCATTGAATTCACAGATAAAAAAGATGTGGGTTCAACTTTCATTTTGGAACAATTTTTCAAGCAAGGGAAGGGAATGATCTGAGCATGCAGGAGGACTGACCCATCATAAACCTTTGTCGGCTGTGCTGAAGAGAAAGGTACAGAACCAAATTTAATTAATTAGCTGCGCATTCTCCTGTCCTCTGTCCTCCGGGCCACACACACACACACACACACACACACACACACACACACACACACACGGGACTGTCTCAGCTGTTATTTTCGTTTAGGAGTGTGCACGTACAGCATGCACGAGCCTACTATTGAAGCTGCCATTACGCTTTTGGCCTGAGGGGGCAATCACGAGCATAAAAATTCAAAAGTCCGTAAAGTCCCTTTAAAAAACTAAATATTTTATCAAAACAGCTGCTGCATTCGTCAAAAACATCACTACAAAGAGAAAAGTCTGGGAAATGATACAAATAAGTCAAGCTGCTTATATAGGACATCAAAAAAATAATCCACCAGAAACAATTTGTTTCACATCCCTTGTTGCTGCCTTTAGGTTTCATCTCCTCGGGAAACCTCAGCAGGTGGTGCTTGAACTGGAGTGAAAAAAAGACCAGCTGTGAGCCTTTTGAGTGACACGTTGGAGGTGTTTGACATTAGCATCACAAGACAACCAAACACTCCAAAAACCCGCTTGACAAACGAGGTCATGCAGCATTTGGAAAGGTCGCTCTGGGTTATTCTAGCTTCTCTGCAACGACGGCAGTGACAGTGAGATGATTGGATGGAGAAAAGCTCTCCAGGCATGCTGTTTTCAGTAGGAAGAATGCTAATGAGGAAGCACAAATGTTTTTGGAGCGATGTCAATCTTCTATTTGGCAAACTGGGACTGATCTGTTCGCTACATATTCTCATAAATAATTACTGAAGATGACTAATAAACCAAATTTTAAGAGTTTTCTTTTGAAGTGCAGGAAAATAGGGCAAAATATGCATACTGGGTTGATTTCATAATTGCCCTGAGTCTATATTTAGAGCGTATAATGTTGTTTAAGGTCAAAGTTTGTAACTAGTCACTTTATGTTATGCAGAAGTTCTGAAAAGGCCCAAAATGTGGTGGAACAGCGATGGAAGCAGAAAGGTCAGCCCTCGTCTAGACAGCTCGCTGCTCCTCCAGGAACTGCTGTGAAAGAAACGCTGCATGAATCCCGCTGTTTGCTTTTGTGGGTCATGCGATTTAAACGAGCTTCTTTTTGGTGTTCTTAAATGTCGTAAAACTCACTTTACCAAAAACACGTTTTCATCTGCTTCTTGCAGCAAGAAGGTCCTGGGTTCGCTTCCCGGCCTGGGATCTTTCTGCATGGAGTTTGCATGTTCTCCCTGTGCATGCGTGGGTTCTCTCCGGGTACTCCGGCTTCCTCCCACAGTCCAAAAACATGACTGTTAGGTTGATTGGTCTGTCTAAATTGTCCTAGGTGTGAGTGTGTGTGATTGTTTGTGCTGTGTGTCTCTGTGTTGCCCTGCGATGGACTGGCTCTCTGTCCAGGGTGTACCCCGCCTGATTGCCCATTGACCGCTGGAGATAGGCACCAGGCCCCCCCGCAACCCTACAAGGACAAAGCGGGTTCAGACAATGGATGTATGGATGTTTTCATCAGATGTTTAACATTTCTAAACTCTCACCTTCTTCTGAAGCCTTTTGCTTTAGTGTCTCAGATCATTAGAAACACAAGAGTGTGGTGAACAGTTTTACTAAATATGATGCATCATGTCAATTTCTCTGTGAATAAACAATAAAAAGCCATAATTAATAAAACACTCGACAGTTTAGACTTGAGCTTTTCTTTGAGACATGAGCAGACAGTAGAGGTGGAAAGAGTACTAAAATTTCCTACTTAAGTACAAGTACCCATACTTTGATAATTTTTTTACTCAAGTACAAGTAAAAGTACTTGCCTAAATTTTTACTCAAGTAAAAGTAAAAAGTATCATAAATAAAATGTACTCAAAGTAAAAGTTACTTAGTTACATTTTTGTCAGCGGAAAGATGGCTACATCTAAGTAGCGCAAAATCACATTGATAGTTCACAATTCGCTCATGTGTACGCACGCGCATGCACGCGCGCACACACACTCACACGCACGCACGCACACACTCACACGCGCATGCACGCGCATGCACGCACACACTCACACACGAATGCACGCGCACACACACACGCGCGCACACACACACACACACACACAGTTTGATGGATGAATTTCCATTCAATCAGTGAGAGCAGGACATGCACATTGATTGTATGAGGGCGATGGTGGCACAGGAGTTCAGTGCCCGCCCCGTAATCGGAAGGTTGCAGGTTCGAGCCCCGCTCAGTCTGTCGCTGTTGTTGTGTCCTTGGGCAAGACACTTAACCCACCTTGCCTGCCCCCTAATTTTATTTGCACATTAAACACTTCCAATAACGACAATTCACACAGTAGCACTTAGACACAGAGGGCTTTCACCTCTGTCTTCGTGTCTGGTCGGAATTACAAGCATTCAAAAAACACTAACAATAAAGTTTTAAGGATCAGGCGTGACATGTGTGTGCTCTTACTGTGAAGGAACAAAGGACGTTCAGAGTTCCTCTGCAGGAGAAATGATGCAAATACCTCATTTTTATTTCAGTATGACTTTTTACAGGAAATGGGAATTGTTTCCTTCATATTTCTTCCAACACTACATCCTGATACTCCTGCGTTATGTCCGAAGTGGCGCTAACGTTTCGTGTTCAATTATGTAGGGTTAACCACATACTAGAATCAACACTGTTTGCCATTAGTTGTTAATTTTGAGAATGACCAAGCAGATTAACCTATGAGGCTTAAATCATGTATAAATATCCAGGATACTTATATAATCGATCTAAGTTCATACACCAACCTGTTTGGTCTAATTTTAATCCAAAGATTAATGTTTCATTTAGGATAATTAAATTTAATAGCAAACATTTATTTTTGAATCAGAAGCTATGAATCTTTGCTTTTCAATAACCAGAAATAATTATACCTTTCTGTGTTTCTTTTCAAGAATGAGGCAAGTTTAAAAATGAAGAATTTTATTACTAACAATTTTTAAACTTTATGATTTGAACGACAATTATGAATGAGAATTCATGGATGACAATTTAATGACAATTTTTAACAGCTTTGATATTAACCTTGTTTAAAAAGGCAAACCTGTGGCTGGATGAAAGCTAAATTGGAAATACGAGTTTGGATGTGTGAATGGAATTCTCAGAAGGTTTCTTTCAGAGAGATGAAAGCGTTCTGGGCTGGAAATGATGTTTTGCAGCTACCTGAGTCGTTTACTTAGAGAACGTCATCTGTCGAAAGTGTCTACCTCACCCAGTTTCCAGAGACCCCAGTTTGGATCCGAGATGTCAAGTGGAGATGATTTCCTCCGGGCACGAGGATGGTAGAAGGACCTCGATGCGACCAAATCAATCCTGGGTCGTCTCCGTGGATCACACGACTGATGAAACTATTCGGGTCTCAAAGTCCATAACGCTGAAGAAGTTTCTCGTCTTAACTTAACTCAGAAATCAATAACTCTGGAAGGAGTTTTTCGTCAGCTGGGTACAGTTTACGTTTATTCTTAGCTATTCTTATCGGCGTGACAGAACAGCTTGGCAGAGGATCCGGGCGGCCGACCCATCTCCTCAGGATGGTGTTGGTTCAAGAACTGAACTGAAAGCTGCGAGCAGTTAGTTTACAAAATCCTCAGAACACACCCACTCTCAGCAAGAAAGCTTTGGTCATGCGTCAAAAACATGTGTTGGCAGTTATTGTTTACTCTGGATAAACTCTGTGTTAGATGGATAAGGTAGAAGCTGGCCTTCTGATTTGCTGAACACACATTACTGTCATCAACCATAGTCATACTATACCCAAAGCATAATAATTCATTTAATGTAATTAAAATACATTCACACTGAACCAAGCGATTATTTATGATGATTATAATAAATAGTAATAAAGTCAAAGAGTTTATTAATATTATTGTTTAATTATTATTGTGAACTTGACGTGTCCTTCTTCTGGGACGGAACAGCAGCAGATAATGAGATATATTCTTCAGACATCATGACTCCTGGGTTAATCTGTGGATTTAAAAGTTACTGTCTGACCCAGCTTGACCCAGCTGGGTAAATGTGACCTTTGCCACAAATTAGAGAATCTTGATGATGCTACAGTTTCTTTGACTAAAGTTGTCATTTTTGTCTAGACGGGCTCTTGAGACCATTCATGCCTTCATCACCTCATGCCTTGACTACTGTAACTCTGTCTTATTTGGAGTGAGTCAGGGTACAGTAGCTCGCTTGCAGCTTGTTCAGAATGCTGCAACGAGACTTTTGGAAGGCAAGAAATTGTGAGAATACACGACTCCAATTCTGGATGCTCTGCATTGGCTACCCATCAGTTTTAGAGCTTGTTTTAAACTTTTTTTAATGGTGTTCAAGGCAGTGAATGGGTTGGCCCCTGCCTATTTGTCAGAGGTGTTGCAGCCACGTGCAGGGGCGCCTCCAGAAAGTTTTGATAAGGGTGGCCAGATGGGGCCAAAGACATTTTTGGGGTGGCACATTAAATTGGTCCTTGTGGTAACTCTGGGAGAGTTTAGCCTGTGGCGATGTACTGCATTGCTCCTTTATTCGTTTTTCTTTAAAAATAAATAATTAAGCTGGAGGAGAAGCGGGGTGATGTGGGTGTGTTTGGAGGACTTGGTGAGAAGCCGAACACAGGCATTCTGAACCACCTGTAGACGGTTCAGGGAGGTTCTGCTCAGACACGTGAAAAGAGAGTTACAGTAGTCTAAGCGTGAGGAGATGAAGGTGTGGAGAACTGTCTCAAGTTCAGAGCGGGACAGAATGGGACTCAGCTTAGCAATGTTCCTGAGATGGAAGAAGGAAGAGCGAACAAGAGAACTGACATGAGAATCCAGGGTGAGAGCTGGGTCAAAGGTCACACCAAGGTTCCTGACGGAGGGTTTGGTGTGAGAAGCAAGCTGACCAAGAGAGTTTCTGACTTTGGGAACCAGCTTGTCTGGGGCACAGATGAGGATCTCAAATTTACCTCAAACCTGCGCTGTGTGATCTCCACAAATGCAAAAGTCACACAGTGCAGGACTGAAAATTTCACAATCTGTCGCCTTGATGTTAAAATAGCAAATTCAAAGATATTATTATTATTATTATCATCATTAGTAGTAGTAGTAATATAAATGAGGTGTATTTTTATATAAATAAGAGATGAAGGATATATTAATCGACTTGATGTGTGTGTGTGTGTGTGTGTGTGTGTGTGTGTGTGTCTCACTCTCACCTCTGTGAAGATGTCTTGAACATGTCAGCACTAATATGTTTGTGCCTCGCACGACTTAATGGGATTCCAACAAAAGTGTGCATGTCCTCAGTCATAATTCAGCTTGATAGCAATTACCCTCTAACCTGAGTAATGTAACGGCTCACTGGCCTTCCACAGCAACTCAATCACCACCCATACGTTATTAGCTGCTGTATATAAAATGAGAATTACAGCATTAAGGATGCTGGTGAAAACGGTGTTTCCTGTTTCAGAGGCATCGATGTGAAGTGCAGCTTCAGCCGAAGGTCACGGAAAGAAGCGGCTCATTATTTCAGCTTTCCCATCGCACAGGGAGGAGCTCGCCTCCCAGGCGCTTTCATTTGTTTGAGCAGAACACGCTCTCATGTTGGATGAAAGCGTTGGGCGGCCGACTCTGGAATGGGTTTCTGAAGGACAAAAGGTGAACACAGTGCAGTAATTGTACTGGAAGTGAGCTTGGACCTGTTGGCAGTGGAGAGTTGTTTGTTGGTGGGAGGAGGCAGGTAAATGTCAGGCTTCACCTACAGTGAACTTATGGCAACAATGGAAAAGAAAACAAAAGGCGTTCCTGTGACCTCACTTCCTGTTTAGGAGTTGAAATTATGCTTAATCTCAGAGCAAGGGCATCCAAAGTGGGGCCCGTAGCCCCTGTTTGGTTTAACCCCCCTGAAGCAGCCCTGATGGGTCAGTGATGAAGCCAAAAAGGAAGCCACCCTTGAAGGCATCTTCCAAATAAAATAAAGCAGAGAGAAGAAATTTCACTACCTGCTGAACGCTTAAAGGAATGTAGGATTTGTTTGGCCTACTTCAATATTTCATTAGATAATACAATACTTAAGAATTAGTTTGTAAATATTAGCATGAATTAATTAAATGAGTCCATGTTCATGTGGCTTCCTAAAGGTTAAACGATGCCATGTTACGAAGGAGAACACGCAGAAGAAAGCTTCACGCTCTGGTACGCTGAGGCCTTTTCTGCCCAGTGGGCATGAGACTAAAAACCGAGACACCATCTCAGTCTCTGCTGGAAGAAACGGAAGCTAAACCAACTGCTTTGCATCACGAGTCAGAGTTTAATGCAAAAACAAGTACAGTTTTCTATGAAAATGTTCCACTCACCTACAGGTTTGAACTACGATGAGACCAGAAGAGCCGTGTGGGTTTCCAACGCTTTTCTGAGCTGTGGGAAAATGGCATAAATGGGTCTAACGATGCTTAATATCCACCGCTTCTTTTTAAGCTGCTCTTTATTTTAAAATATCCTCGGGGGTAAAACAGGAGCAGCTTTTAAAAAACTGCTTTTGAATCAGAAGAGGGATGAAGAGCTGGAGCTGTCACTGATGCATCGCTGACAGAGCGAAGGTAATGTCAGCGCTGAACTGGAGCTGAATGCAAAGCTGTGTGGAGAAACACTCCAGAACATGTTCAGAAGCTATTATTAGTTCTTTATGAAATGTGTTCTTTTGCATTTGCTCTTGTTTGGGTTTTATCTTCAGCAACTTAACCTCTCACATGGCTTTTGCTGCTGCTTCCATTTTTACACAAAACCTCTCCATGCAGCTTAGCAAAGAAAATGTCCAGTCTGCTGGTTCTGGGTTCCTGCTGAATGCAGTCCTAAATGAAAAAGTAAATAAATTATGGGGTTAATTCAATTCAAGGTCTAGTTTTTTCCGTCTTCTTCTGGCTCTTGGCGGGTGCAGACACTTTTTTTGTCCTCTCCTCCATATCTTATCCTCAAGGCCTTTGTCTGTCTGTGTGTGCTGGGTGCACGGCTGCTTCTGCATTTTTCTGGAAATTAGAAACTGAAATTCACTTAAATGGATCTCATCTGGTCTCTCAACGCGATTGATAAAATTTTTTCAATGATGAGAATGGGAGAAGGGGCTCCCGGATGCCCCGCCGGGACAGACCCAGTTGGACACATCATGGACTCCTGGAAACAGTGGAACTTGATCTGTCCATCTCAGCTGTCTGTGGAAGACTCTGAAGACGTGTGGATATTCGTGGTGTTGGTGTCAGGTTTCCTGCTCATTGGCCTTGGAGGCTTCCTGACTTACCGGAAAATTAACGAGCTGTCGAGGAAAATCGCCTGATCCCGGAGCTCAGAGATGGTTTGCACCGCGATGTGAATTCACACTCACATTATTGTCGAGATGAATCGTAAGTTTGGGACTTTGGCCGAGATTCATTCATTGGCACAGAAGATGGATAGCATCAAGGATAGAGTGGACGAATCAGCACAGATTGGGATAGATTAATGTCCATTATTGGGATTTTGAGAGGTTGAGGACCAAAAAACTGTAAGACAGAGAGGAAATTATCTCTGTCTGGCCCCAAAATAATTTCCTGCCTGCAAGGCTACAACGAAAACTCCCCCCTCAGAAGATATGTGGAATGTGCTGTCGCTATGGCAACTCAACTGTGTATCCTTTCCCAGCCTGGGCGGGACTGCGGGAAGGCCGCTGAAACGTTCCAGGGTCACTGCAACCCTCCAACCCTCAATCAACCTCCCACCGCTGTCCACACTGAGGTGAAATGCGCTGCTTATTGTGGCTGCAGGAACTGAAGAAGGAATAGTCCCAACCCACCACCCCACCTAGTGGACACTTCTGTTGTGTTGTCTGAAGTCTGTTGCATATCTGTCTGAGGTGTTTTTTTTTTTTTTTTTTTTTGCAGAGCAAAGCTGCCCTCCTGGTGGAGGGTAACTCTGAAGTTCCTTTTTTCCCTCCACCTGAACCAATCCTCATGTTACCCTGTTATCTCTATTAAGGTAGCGTGACTCAGGGTTGCGAATGACCACAGTCACCAATTCTTGTCATGTGTCTTGCCCATGTATGTCTGATCTCTGAATTGTGTGTACTGAAACTCTAATTTCCCTCTGGGATTAATAAAGTATCTTTGATTGATTGATTGATTGATATCTCCTGCGGTCTCTAGCACAAATGAACGAACTTTTCTGTGGAAAAAAAAAGCTCTGGCACTCCTGTTACAGGAAGTAGAAGTCTGTCGGCGGAGAGGGGAGCAGAAAACGGCAGGATTATGAATCCTACTCATTAATATTCTTGATAAGTCTCATTTCTGATTGGCTAACAGCAATGCAATTCTTCTGTTATCTCTGCAAACAACACAAGTGGGAATGTAGTCTGCCCTGCTGAGGAGTTGCAAATGGTTAGCTTCTACTAGCTTAACTGCAAACTGCTCTCTCCTCCTCGTGGATGGTCACAAGCTGAGGGGTGGGCGGGGCCATGAATACCACATTTCCCTGCGACGTTTCTTTCTAACCCGATCATTTTCCTGTTTTTTCCTCGATGCGGCTCATGCATGCAGAAAGTTTTCATGTTCAGCACACGTGTGCTACTCAGAGTGATCGATTGCATTTCAAAGGACAAATGACATGGTTCCTCTGTCAACCAGAGATTTATAGCCAAAGCTACAATGCCACGCCTGATTCCAAAACTTTATCAGAAATATTTGCAGTTGTTTTAAATCCCAACGAGCACGGGGACAGAAATGAAAAAAAGGGAAGAGAGGAAATGAAGAGGTGATGGGGGTGAAAAGTTCACAACAATAAACAATAAAGGATGTACAAGTATCCGCTTCTAGACCTGCAGAAAAAGAGGAAAAAGGGGGACAAATACAACAGAACCAAATTATCACTGCGCCAACAGCACAAGGACATATAACAGTAACAATTTATGCTGAAAAGCACACAGTAATAATTTAAAGTGCTGTAATGTAGTAGAATTACATTTAATTAATGAGCCATAAGGTGTGGGATTTCATAGGAAATATGGAATCCACCTTACGGATCGCAGGGTTATTTAAACCAGAAGATTGGATCTTTTTATTGCAGAGATTAGCTAACCATTACGTATTCACTCAGAGACAACAGAATAGAGAGTCATGTTTAAAAGTTAAGAATTTTATTACTAACAAATTAAACTAGACTGACTTTAAAACTAAATGTATAGTGTAACTGAAATTGATGAGATGGTGGATGGATGACGTGTGATGTTAAATCAGAACCAACAAATCCGAAGAAGCGATTAGATCTGACGGGAACTGAAGATGTTGTTTTTCACATTAAGCTTTGGTTCGGAAGCTCAGAAACACATGAGACACCATCATGCCGGTCTACCTAGCCTTCGTGGAAGCCCTATGCAGATCAGGAATATCGAGGTCCAGCGGACCCTCTCTGGAACCGAGCCGGTAGGAAAAGCCGCGGTTCCGATCAAACCAGTCTTTAGTTCCTTCTGGACACACGACAAGTTATTGGCGTCTGGTAAGACCCAAGCCTTGGGTCCGGATGGTTGAGCTTTTGTTCTGAAAGGAACTGTTGCCGCTGGTTGGTATAGCGACAGAATTTATCAGCTTGTCATTGTTCTTTCGGTTAAACAGTTCTCTGGAACGCTTTGAACTGGCGTTAGAGCTGACGTGGCATAGTTTTATACTTCGGATGTTATGGTTTATTATCGAACGAAAAATTACCAAACACCATCAGAACCGCGCCTCCGTCAGATCTGTAAGATTCTGATTGGATCAGTGACAGTAATGTGTTATGTCTTTTAACACTACGTGAAATGAGTCCTGTTGGAACACTTAAAGTCATATTACTTATTATATTCTATAGGATCATAATAAAGTAATTAATTTTGATTTCACAGATCAGTCACATCTTATTTATTGACTAACACTTTGACGGATTAGCTTTATTAAAATAGAGTTCTCTGATTAATTAAAAGATAAGTGTTCATTCTTCATTCTTCTGCTGAGCTGAAAATAAGCAGGTTAGAAGGAATGCATGAGACCTTGAGTTATATCTCATGCAGACTAGTCTTGAGCAAAGAAGGGAAAAAACAGTCTTTGGTTCCGTTACAGTGCATTTAGTACCAACCACAGCCTTAGAAATCCCCATGTCCATACTTGTGAAAGTACCATGTGAGCACCTGTGTGTGTGTGTGTGTGTGTGTAAGGGTTCTCTAAAGGAGTGTTCAATAGTGAGTGTGAGGGGCCACAGACCTGCCCCAAAGATCCACAATAGAGGGAGGAGCTCCAAGCCCCAGAGATCCAGAAGTACCCCCTGCAGCGCGGAGACCCGGGGAGACTGAGGCCCTGTCCACACGTAGCCGGGGATCTGCCAAAACGTAGATATTTTCCTACGTTTTGGCCTGTCATCCACACGAAAACGAAGTTTTTTCACACAAAAACGGATCTTTTTAAAAACTCCGGCCAAAGTGAAGATCTGCGTTTTCTCCGTTTTGGGTGTCTGCGTGTGGACAGACAAAACCGGAGTTTTAAGGTCCGCAACGTCACTTTCCGCGACACAAAAATGCTGACATCACGTGTGCGACCTGTGTTTACACTAGCCAGCATCACGGAAGCCTTCAGAGCTGCGCTCTGTCACTACCCGATCCATCAATTGTCCAAGCTCTTTTTGCTTGTTTGTTTTTGCAAGTGGAATTACTGCTCCTTGCGGAAGACCACAGACGAAGGACGAGGTTAAGAACGGGGGAAGTACTGCCGCCTACAGGTCTGGCATGTCCTTAACAACGTATTTATCTGGGTACGTGTGGACAGAGTTTGTTTTTAAAACGCGGTGGTGTGGATGCAAGTTTTTGGAGGGGCGGATATTCGTTTTTAAAAAAACCCCGGCTACGTGTGGACTAGGCCTTAGAGATTTACATTTTTACAACCCAAATGAAGAAAATCCCCTCCCTTCTGCACCAGGAGCTGCTTCATCTCCACCTTCTCCTGCCTGACCTCTAACACTGAAAAATAAAAGATCTAACATCTGTATCTTTACGTGTCTTCTTTGAGCACATAACTGCCTTGCTGCGACGCCTTAAACACCCCATGCCACTCGTGGATCCTTCACATTGTTTGGTGTTAAAAAGGAGATCCTTTATTTCCTATTTTCTGTTGCTGCTGGTTTTGGACGTAAAGCTGCTGATTTTTTCATTCTCAGCTCAAAGTAAAAATTTGTACTATGAAAACAAACGAAAACCTAGAAAATATGGGTTACTGCCCAGCAGCTGCATTGCCCCTGGGTGGGGGCCTGGGGGCTCGGGGTGTGGGGGTGGCCGGCCCTGTGGGGGGATCTGGGCGGGGCCTTGGGGGTCGGGTCCTGACATGTATGCTGCTGGGGAGAAGGCAGGAACATGCAGCAGTGCCTGACTCGGGTTCAGGGGCCTCAGGTAGACCTTGGCTCCTCTGCTGTTCCATCACAGGGGAGGGGGAAGTCCAGGAGGGGGAGGACCCAACCTTACCTGGATGTCCTATGTCTTTTATGGTCCGGAAGATGTGCAAATGCAGGGATGGGCGTTGATATTCTGCTGGGGTGGGGCTGGGTTGGTGCCCTCGGACTCTGAGAGGCTCTGTAATGCTGCTGCTTTGGGCCCTGGCAGGATGGGCTGGGGTCTCCATGCTCTGGGTGGCATTTTGACAACAGAGGTGCCTATTGGGGCCAGTGGGGGAGCTGGCTCCCTGGAGGGCTAAGCCCAACCAGCCATTCCTCCCCATCCCCACATATTTCTCTCCTCCTAATCCCTCACATCATCACACAAACATGCACATAGGACCTTGGGGGGTGGACAAGTCAGGGAGTGTGGGTACGGACCCCATTTCTGCATTCCTGAGGCAACCTGCCCCCCAATTTTATCTGCACCTTAAACACTTCCACCAACGACATTCCACACAAACACACACTTAGGGCCTTGGGAGTGAGCACATCCAACGGCATTTGGCAGGGGGATTTCTCAGCCTCATCCCAAGTGCCGTTGCCCACTTCCAATTTTAAACTGCACTTAGACACAGAGGGCTGTGGGTGCAAGTAGGGTGGTGTGGTGGCATCAGCTGGCATAGGCCAGACGACGCCCGCACTGCCCGCTCACCACAGCCATGGAATACACCTCATCAACACTCACTAACACCGTACTGGAGCAGGCGGAGGGAGACTAGGGGTCTTAGCACACCTCTGTTGTCGCTTGGCTTCCTGGGGCTGGAGGTTAGGAGGGAGATCTGGCCGTCTGGTTGGGGTCTGGGGTGGTGGGTTGCTGTGCTCAGCATTTGGGGGGGGGGGGGGGGGGGTGTCTGCTCATCAGCACCCCAGCAAAAAGGGTCAAACTCTGGGAACCGGTGATGGTTGTACCCCATGTGCACTAGTACCGGGACCAGAGTGAATAGGGTGTGTATGGGGAGCATGAGTGGGTGTCCGGCGTGCATTTTTGCAAGTCTTTGGTTATATGTGTATGTGTGAGCATGAGGGAGGGAGTGTGTGACTGTGTTTGTGTATGACTGTATATGTCAGGTGGGGCCTTTGACTCCTCCCTTCTCCTGGGACTTCTTTTGATGATATAGATCTTTGTCTCCCCTCCCCCTGCCACACCTGGTGTGGAGTGCGGTGCCTTGGTCTGCCTGGGTCGTGGCTCCCGGGTCAGGGGTTTAAGATTTTTGGCATCTGCCTGACCCATCCCGGTGGATGCCTGGTGGGGTCTGGGTCCCTGGGCACTGCTGGGTCCCCAGCGGGGGTGGTCGCCCCTGGGTCTCGGGTCATTGGGTACCGGGCTCGGCTGGCTAGGGGGTGGAAGGCTGCGGGCGGGCCTGTGGGCTTGCCGCCGATATCTCCCGGGACTCTGCCGGCTGCTGGTTGAAACACCCCACCCCCCCGCGCCTCTCGAGGGGAGTGGGGGCTTTTCTGGTCGCAGTCTCCCTGGGGTCCCTGTGCTCTGGGGCAACTCCTGGATCTCTGGGACTTGGAGCTCCCTCAGTCTCCTGCACATCTTTAGGGGGCAGATGTGTGGCCCCTCACACTCTCTATTGGACGCTCCTATGCTCCTATAGAGAAACCTTACATAAACAAGCGCGTGTACACACACAGGTGCTCACATGGTGCTCTCATAAGTATGGACTTGGGCACGTTCAACACAGGTCTTAAAGTTATGGTTGGCACTAAATGCAATGTGATTTATTATCGTGTGATTGTTCAGTTAAACAATGTTGATTATACATTTCTTCATCAAGTTGACGCAGTGATAGCTTGATCTTGTTGTATTGTTGTTGTATCCCATTTTTTTCTTTTTTATTCTTCTCTCTTTCTGCAGGTCTAGAAGCAGATTCTTGTTCATTAATGTTTATTTTTGTGGACCCCCCCCCCATCTTTTGTCTCTTCCTTTCTTCTTCACCTCTGTCTCCATGTCTGGTCGGAATTAAAAAGCATTCAAAAACAATAACAATAAAGTTTTAAGTATCAGGCATGACATTAAAAGCAAACGCTTTGATGCTCTACCTGAGAGTAAATCTGTAAGGCTCGTCACCAGCATTCAGACATCAATTTGGTTTGCTTCACAGCCAGACAGGACACACACAAAAAAAGAAAATAATTATAGAACTGTGAACATCTTCCCCCAGTAATGTGAGAACCAACTGGGTTTCCTGGTGCGTTTCCCCCCGGTCAGCACTGGCTTCATCGACCTTTCACTACACATTCCTTCCAATCACAACTATGCCTTGTTTATTTCTGTCATTCCCATTGGCTCCCGAGGGAAGCTTATGTAACACAGCGCATGAAGAAGCGCGATCATGAGCACGGATGTCTCCCTCAAGAAAATCAATTTGTTCCATCGGTTCTCACCTTGCCCTTTCTGGTAGCACGGCCCTGCTTCCTCTCTGTCTCTGGCATGGGCTCTCTGTGTTTCTCGCCTGTGAGCGGCGGGGGGGCTCTCCATCATGACTGGGGAGCGAGGCTACCACTCAGCTCACAAACAAAACTCAGTTTGAAGTTTATCCTTTATGAAACGCGCTGCTCAAAGACAAAATATCTCAAAGCACTTGAAAGCTGCTTGGGGGAATATTTCACACAAGCTGTTTAGTGACGACAAACATTTAATATTTTGCACCACAGTCAGTGATTACCGGCTGTTTCACTTGACTGCACTTGGATTTTGACTAATTCGGAGTAAATGTTTACACAAATCACTCAGAAGATTAAAAACAAATTGCACATCCATCTCAGAGAAAGGCACAATGACATCTCTGCCCGATACTTGCCAGTCTGCTCCCTCTGCGTGTCTGGTATGGACTCATGTGATACACATAAACCATCCTGTTGCACTTCATTGCACAAGGGAGGCGGGAAATCTATTAACCTTTCCGACAGCAGGAGCGCCATCCAGCTTGTCAGGAGGGCAGCAAAAGCATTTTCATTTAAAGGTTAGTGGAGACGAAGAGAAGCAATGCAAAAGATCAGATATCTAAGAACATAAAAGCATGAATCATGCTAACAACTGTACATATGCATCGTTGGTATGTTCTTGCTGTGTTGCTTTTCTAGTTGGTTCTTTTTTAGACACAGAAAAGATTTATTTTTACCTTGCTAACAGTTTTGTTTGCCAACTGCACAACTTCCTCAGAGGCGGCGTCACTTCCTACTCCGTTTATCCGTGGGCAGCAGAGGACGTCATAAACGGAGTAGGAAGTGACGCCACCATCAGTGTCAGCTCTGAGGATGTACATATGCATGTTATAACAGCATTCGTTTGAATATGGGCATTTCAACTGGGATAAAAGACTTAATTGGGTTACCTTTACAACTAATAAAGGGAAATTTTTGCCATATTAATGTGTGTTTTGAGCAAAAGCATAGATTACAGAAATCTCTTTGTGAATGGCTTTGGTTTGTAGAACTATAGTTTTCCAAGACTGATGGGCTAACGGCTAGTTCGAGCACAGCCACGCATATTTATGTATTTAATTATCCATTAAAACTATGTAATTCAAAATCATGAAGGCTTAAAAGCCTAGATTTATGAGATTGAAATAAAATTCAATCTAAAAGCTCCAATTTATTTTTTATTTGTTTATTTGACAGGCACAGTACACATTAATGGGCATTTCTGTAAATGTGTCAGTGTTAGCTCCAGAGCTAACACCAGTGTTAGCTCCAGAGCTAATTTTCAACTGTTGTCCCTGAGCAAGATGTATTTTACCAAACACACAAAATATCCATCATAAAACAACCAAGTATAATGGTTAAAGCTGCGTACACACGCCATCAAAGATTAAAAGTCATTACTGTTAAAGATGAGACTGTAGAAGAAGAAATAGAAAAGAAAAGGAAAAAGGAGAGAGGAGAGGAGAGGTGCAAAAAAAAAAACGAAACTGACAAGACAAAAACACTGGTACATGTGCAGGTCACACTTTGTTAAAAGAATAAAACTTCTTGGATGCCTGGAAGTCTTATGCAAACCCTATTTCTCCAAACTGAGGCCATTCAGGAACCCTTTCTACAGTAGCACACTTGAACATGGCTGAGATGCCTACAAGGCTGTCAGAAAGTTAAAGATAAAGTGGACCATCAGGTGTTTGATGACGAGGCCAAACAGCATTTGAATTTTAAATCAAAAGTTTGGTTGAAAGCTGCAGAATTGACAGTTTCATGCTAATGAAACAGAAGAAGTGCCTGGAGCTTATAAATAACTATAACCTCATTTTTTAAAATAATAATAGTATTTTAGTTTAAAGGTAATACCTGTTCTTTCTTAAATAATATCGATCGCTCTGAGTTTCACATGCTCACCGAGTGTGAAACCTTTCCTCCACCCCCATCTCCTGCATTAGCTGCAGAAAGGAAATAAACAGGAAAATGATCGGGTCGGAAAAAGCCCGTCTCTTTTAATGTCACATGATAAATTAGTATTCATGCCCCCCCCCCCCCTCCCCCCAGGCGTGCATGTGCAGAAAGCTGTGTTGATCTTTTTGCCTGTAGAAGCTAACCATTAGCATTAGCAACTCCACAACATGGCAGAGACAGGCCCCCACAATGCGGCTTTAAAATTGAGGCCAACCCGGAAGTAAGAAAAATTGCAGTTCCACCCTCATCCACTGGGGGGCTGGTATCAGAAGCGATCAAATCCTCATTGACTCCCATGTTAAAAATACCAATTTCACAGCAGAAATAAACATATTTACCGTCTGGTACCAGAACATGTTTTTTGTTTAAATGATCTAGTTTACACTCATGACAACCCTGAAGGGGGTGAATTTTTTGCTCACTTTTCTGTTTAAGTGTATTAAAAGCCTAAAATTCTGTATAATTAATGAGCATCCGACCCACGTGACCACAGAGCTAGCTCCGTGGAAAGGCCTCAGTAGAGCCTCGGTCTGGCTTGGAAACTGTTCCAGGATTTTGAGTCTCTGTGTTTGTGTATTCTTGTTTGGATATTTTTTGTGCAATTGTTGGACAAAATGACTTGCTGTGGCATTAACTGCACTAATAGAGCGTCCAAGGAGTCTCCACTTCATATTTTTCGGTAAGTAAAATTATATTTATGTATTTTAGGTCACTGCCGAGCTGAGCTTAGATTTTAACATGTACTGTTTAACCATGAAATTTAAATGTAATAGGGTAAAACCCAGTGCATTTAACATAATGCTGCACTTTAGAAAATGGGTTGAAATATAACATGTTGGTGGACTATCGGCTTGTGGAGCTCTCGGGAGACCGATGTTTTTCCCCCGGAATGCCGGCTGTTTCTCCCCGCAGGCCGGTCCATCTCTGTCTGATCGCGGCTCCTGTTAGCTGCGCGGGCTGACGGCTGGTTCTCCCCGCAGCTCGACACATCTGTCTGATCGCGACTTCTGTGTGCTGCTGGCTTGTGGAGGTCTCAGAGACCTCTGTGTTCCACCCGGTTCTACCCAGCGGTCAGCCCGGCATATCTCTGACTCAGAAGCTCTGGTGTTGTGCAAAGTTAACTCCGGTTGTAGCTAGGTTGCTACCTCCGTTAGCTTAGCTCCCACCTCCGCGTTAGCTTTGGGTTAGCTTCAGGTTAGCTTGTAGCTAGTTCGACCGGGTGTCGTCAGTTGATCCCAGCCTTACAGCCCCACCCTCAGCTCCACCTCTCTTCGCTTTTGTGGAATTGTCTGGGCTTGACGAAACCTGTGACACGGTCAAAATGGCGGTGGTGGCCACCTTCCATTTATCTTCAAAAATGTGTTATTGGAGTCTATGGAACCCCATTGTCCAATATTTATATGTCGATGGGCAGAACACATTCGGGCTTCTTTTTTGTGGAGATAAAACATCGTTTTTACCCTACAGCTGCTTTGTTTCCAGGTTTTAGATCAAGTATGGACATCAAATAACTTCTTTACGTGTTTTTAGCAAATACTCATTTAAATCTGCTAAATGCTTGGTTGGGTTTTGTTTTAAGCGCTCAAGATGAGCTGCAAAACAGATCTAAAAAAATGCTTTCACGCCCGACTGACGACACTGAAGGGGACTTTTTCCACACGCAGCATCTGTGGTTTAGGTTGGTTCTTTAAAAAAAGAAAAACTTCTGTGAATACACAGTTTTAGAAGGAAGGATTTGTGTATTTGATTTAGTCAGTGAGAAATATAACAAAACATAATATAAACATAAAACATAAATCATTACATTTAAAGTGACTGAAAAGGCTCAGGCAGAAGCAAAATGCGTATATTTATGCCTGTCCTTTTTATTATATTATAATATAATAATGTCCTTGTTAATATAATTATAGTAATTAATTAAAACACAGTCAAACTGAAATACCCTGCTCATTTCTGTACCTGGTATAAATATTGTTTTTGTATTTATTTTTAAACAGAATCATAGTAACACATTTCCTTAGTGTCCCCCAGGGGCGGCGTTAGGCCCGGCTACTTGGGCTGAAGCCCCGGATGTTTTATGAAAAGCCCCGGATCTAAATCGCGGAAGTAACATGCAGCACCAAAGTCCAACAGAGAGGGAGCAGCTGGCAGTAGTTTGTATTCAGCCTGCCTGAGCCTCCACCACTGAAGAAGAAGCCCTTCAGTAGCCGGCTTCTTCTGCAGTCTCTGTCTGAAAGGCATGAGTGAAGATGGACATAATGACGTTTTTTTAGACAAAAAGTACAACGACAGAACCCCAGCTTTGATGAGACTGGTGTTGACTCAGGTTTGTGAGTCTTATTTGAAAATATTTGTGGTGCTGCTGGTTTGCCTAAAGTTAGCTTACTATCAGGTAAAGTTGCTGGAGAAAGAACGGGAATATTTACTATCATCTCACACTAAACACTAACAGGAACAATACTCTGCCCTGAATATGCTTAATATGTAGCTTCAGATTAAAAATTATGTGGTACAAGACAAAGCCCCGGATCTACTTCAGTCCTAAATCCGCCCCTGGTGTCCCCTTCGTCCTATTCCAGTCTTGCTCCTCATACCGAAGTACAAAAGGTTTTACTTTTTGTACGTGCAAAAGGAATTCTGAAATGAAATAGTTCCCGTAATTTATAACCCCCTTCCTTCTCAACAAATAATTGCTGGATGTTTTCTGGTAATAGTTTCTTGCTACAAATAATATTTGTGCTGTCTGCAATTCTACAATGTCTCTAAATTTTAAGAGTGTTGACTGTATAAATAATTTATTAGTGTGATCCCTATATCCTACCTCATGAATGATTCGTATCGCTTTCATTTGCAAAATTATTAATGGCTGGATTGCACTAATGTAATTATAACCCCAAATTGCTGCACAATAGCTAAGGGATGGAAGTGCTAATGAGCAATAAAGTAATGTAGCGATAAATATAGATTTGTATCTATATTTCAATTGTAGCATAGATTTAGCTTGTTTATACTCTTATATTAATTAATCGGGGCACCACCAGTTTTTGGAACTGGACCGTTGGATTTAATATCTATATCTTGACAATGTAATCAGTCTCAGAGTTAACACCACAAATTAATCTAAAGGATGAATTCTTGACAGAATGCGTCAATTATTCCCGAGAATTGCTAGACAATGATCAGGCGTTATTTACGTTTTGTGAGTTTATTACAAACATCATTTAAGGCATGGACAAAGGGACCAAACACAGCTTATCGTTTCATGCATGGAATTAAGACAATTGTTAGCCCAAAGCTTTAAGGCAGTGATATGGAATAACTGATTTGTAATAAAGTGGAAATTTGGTGACACATAGGATTATACTAACTATTCTGAATAATTTCTGAAAGGAGAACAAAGTGATCGTGTGTGTGTGTGTGTGTGTGTGTGTGTGTGTGTGTGTTATGGCAGAAGAAGGAAGGGGATCTTGAGGGCTTAACGTGAATTTGGGATCGAAATAAAACACGCCATGAAAGAAATGGACTAATCTGAATTCACTAATCGGGCTTAGCACAAAAGTCAGACAAATGAGATGATTCACAGACCTTTTTCTGTCGCCGGAAGGGTAGCCAGCGGCTGCCACAGCCTGGGGTCCTGGCTCGTGCGGGGGCCTTTTTTGGATTAAATGGTGCTGGCTCCCTGGTCTGTCAACGTCGGTCATGGAAGGGAGTGTGTGGCCCTCCTCGATCGTGGCTTGACCCATAAGCCCTGTTCAGATAAACATTCTGGAACATTTGCGGACAATTCAATTCGGTTTTTAACCGGAACTGTGTTTTCAGACACACCACTTTTGCACCGGAACTTGTCCTTTCGGCTGCGTTCACACAGCAGGGAAAAGTTCCAGATGTCTGGCGGCGGAGGGGGTGGGGTGGGGGTGGGGGGGTGGGGGGTGTGTGTGTTTAGAATCGGACTTATGTTGAGAAGATGAAGAAAATATCATTTCTATAGCGCCTCTCAAGATAAAAATCACGAGGCACTTAAGCATAATTCTGCGCACACGAAGACGCATAAGAGACCTGGATGATGAAGCTCAATGGTTAAAGGAATCACTGAAGCGGTGTGAAGCGCTCCGTCGCGCGTCTAGGCGGTACCGTAGGAGGCGAGCTGCTGTGGTTCGCTGCATGCTACAGCAGCTGGCTATCTAGGTGCGCACGACGTCCCCCGTCCCCTCCTCCTCTCCCTCCCCCTTGTCCGGAACACTACCTCACCAGTCAGAATCACCCACCCTGTCCGTAACAAGTCCGGACCTGCTACTAGGGGCTTCGTCCGGTAAAGTTCCGGAACACGTTATCCGGATGTTTGTATTCAGACACAAAGGTCTTACGGACAGAGTCCTGAACATTTCCGTTTTTCATGGCCTGTCTGAAGGGGGCTTTAGGTTCCTCCAGCTGCACCCAAATGTGGAATTCAGACCGTGAGTCCGAATTATCCAAACGAGCTTGAATCAGAGAAACTGTTCCAAATTGGGTTTAACTCTTAAAGTGAGGACTCGACCGGACCGCGTCGACTTCCGGTTTCATGTAGAAAGTCAAAACAAAACAAAATGGAGCTTTGAGTTTACTGTAACTTTTGAGAGCTAATGGCTTGACAACTTTTATGAGCGTCGATTATATTTTGCTGGGCCCAGGTGGGATAGCCCTGCAGAGGTTCGCTTAAGGCACAGATGTCAGAGTCAAGTCTTAGAACAATCTTAAGTACTTGGGAAACATTACATATGTCATTAATGTACATTAAAAATAGTTTAGGGCCCAGTACCGACCCCTGTGGGACGCCACATGTAATATCCTGACAGGATGAACAAACATCATCTAGTTTCACAAACTGCTTCCTTCCAGATAGATAACTTCGAAGCCAATCTAATGATTTCCCTGTGATGCCATACCGGCCCAGTTTTTTAAATAATATACTATCGTTTATTGTATCAAACGCCTTTTTTAAGTCTATGAAAATTACCAGTGAATAATGTTTTTGATCAATTGAGTTACTGATTCCCTCAACTGCATCAATTAATGCCATTTTTGTTTCTCTTTTAGGTCTGAACCTATATTGACTCTCCGCGAGTAGTTTATATTTTTCAATGAATTTGTCCAATTGGTTATTAAACCGTTTTTCCAGGATTTTGGAAAATTGAGGTCATATAGATACAGGTCAATAATTTGTGAATTGGTGCTTGTTCCCAGTTTTGTACACAGGAATGAACTTGGCTATTTTCATTTTATCTGGAAATGTACCGATCTGTAATGATAAATTACAAATATATGCTAGTGGTTTTGCAATCTCCTCTATCGCCTTTTTAATCACAATCATATTTATTCCATCATAGTCATCAGATGTTTTAGTCTTACAGGAAGCCACAGGATCATTTGTGAGTCTGCAGCTTGAGGTCAGGGCTGCGTCGTGAGCAAGAAGAAACACAAAGACTGTCACGACAGAGAAAACAGATGGGATTACTCATGTCCTACCTCATCTATTAAAAAAAACTATTAAATGTAAACCAAAATGTCAGTATTCAGATAGGTGACTGCGATCAGGCCTTAACTGTTGGAAGAAGGTCAGAAAAAAAACAGTGTATACTTCAGTCCTTTTCATGGAGATTAGGCTAAAACTTGGTGTAACATCTGTAAAACAGCATTCACTCCATCTCTTATGAGTAAAACTAGAGCTCCTCCAACCATCCACCATAACATCCCGGGCAAATTTTAATCTGCTTCCTTTATTCCTCAGACCTTGTTTTTATCATTTGTATTCTGAGTCGGTGCCTGTTGTTTAATTTAGCAGGTTATGACGCACGGAGAGAAAAGGTTGTTCTGGTGGCTCAGGCCAATAGCCACAAAAATAGAAGCCAATGAGGCTGAAAATCATTCTGCCGTTTTCTCTTAATCTCAGAAGATTATTGTCTGATTATCCGGAGATAATCAAGATTGTTTTGCAGCAGCTGACAAAGTCTGCGGCCTTTGATGGAAGGACGCTAGCTTTTCTACAAAATTCAAGAGAACAGAGCACCCAGATGAAACGCATGCATGCAGGCTGGCAAGCTCGTTGCAGATATGCTGCAGCCAGGATTTGTACCAGCAAACTTTTCACTGCAAGGCACCAGGGTTACCAACTCCATCGTCATGCAGCCCAGTGGTTCCCAAAGTTGGAGGGTGCAGTACTTTAGAGCTCTGGACATCACGTCACTCTCAGAGAGTAGACGCCATGTTGGCAGGCAACAAAGGTAAGCAAAATGAACGGGATCGGCTTGGATTTTACACCGTCTGAGTAAAATCACACTTTAAAACCAAAGAAATCGTTTTATATAGTCAGAAATTAAATAAACTAAACATCTCCGACCCTTACCGTGTCCCTGGGATACTTTTTAAAAACGCCAGAAGCTGTCGGAGTGGACTTCTTACCGGACCTGGCCAGGGAACGCCTTGGGATTCCGTCGGAGGAGCTGGCCCAAGTGGCTGGGGAGAGGGAAGCCTGGGCCTCTCGACTTTGGCTACGGCCCCCGCAACCTGACTCCGGATAAGCGGATAAAAATTGATGGATGGATGGATGGATGGATGGATGGATGGATGGATGGACAAATAACATAGATTTACATGCAAGTAGTTTAAATAGAGTGCTGTGCTGTTTGAATGTATAAACTGAACGCCAAGAAAAATCACTAGTTTGATTTTTTTCCGTGAATAAAATAAATATGTCAAGCAGGAACGTCTCAGGATCTGTCTGAGTTCTGTCTCGGTGAGACAGATAATAGCAATCCAAAGTGCTTGTTATGTGTGATCTGACAATTGATCAACCATTGCTCATAAATTAAATACAGCTTAGCCGGTTAATTGCTGTGATCATAAAACACGCAAACGGCAGCACGCAGAACTCACGAGGCAACGTTTTACGTGATGTTTACTTGTTGCTATGAGTAATAAGACAGAAAAAGCCACGCCAAAATAAGTTTAGGAAGCCCACTAAGAATCGTAATAAAAGCATTTAAAATAAATACCATACACAGTTGAGGAAATGTTGGTTTAAGTACCTGATATGAAGCGGTCGCTGCATAAGCGAAAACCTTTACTCTTGGGATCCCACAGTTTCATTTTAGCCCGGTCACTAGGGCGTTTTATTACAATGATCCAACGCTTGCGGCGCTCCGGATCTTGGGGAATCCTGTAGATGGATCATTCCTTATGTCGTCCGCGTCTGTTCTGCACCCTGGGGCACAACAGGAATCTACCATATTTCCCGTTTGAGTCTTCTGACAATAACAAATAGCCCAGCTGCAGGCTTCTGCCTGCCAATATGGCGCCGTTTCGATTTGAACTGTTGCATGCCGGGAGAAGTGACGTCAACTCCTGGAGCTCGATAGGTGGGGGAGCAGCTGGAATAATTATTATGACTGAATTACCCCGGTTTCACACTGAAAGCATCACCAGAACATCGCCGCTTCCAGTAGAGTCCATTATTGTTTCACAGCAGCAGCGATGCAAATCTTAAAGATAGGATCGGGTTCTATTTTTGCTGTGAGCTATTTCTGGGACACGTCAATTTCTGCAGTTAGCATAGGACTAGACAGGAAATCACACACAGTTTCAGCGTAAAATCTCTGGTAATCTTCAAAATAAAAGTACTGCAGCGACGCAATTTCATATATCTAAAGCTTACGTGTGACCTTATGGCTTCTTTACTCACAACATCATTTCAGAAGTGCAGCAGTGTGTTTTTCATGGCTTTATTCCTGGCAGTGGAGAGGAACAACCTCATATGTGACATCCATAGACTGTACATATACTGGACAATTCGATTCCATAGGCTTCAATAACACGTTATCTGTCCATAATGGGAGGTGTCCACCACCGCCATTTTGACCGTGTCACAGGTTCCGTCCAGCCCAGACAATTCCATAAAAGGGAAGAGAGGAGGCGCTGAGGGTGTGGCTGTAAGGCTGGGCTCGAGTGACGACACCCAGGCGAACTAGCTACGAGCTAACCTGAAGCTAACCCTGGCTAACCCAAAGCTAAAGCGGAGGTGGGAGCCGAGCTAACGGATGTAGCCACCTAGCTTCAACACAACCGGAGCTAACTGGAACACCCATCGACCTGAACCTTACACGGAGTTTAGGTGGAGGTTTTCTGCGCCTGTTCGTGAGAAGTACCTGTATTAAAAAAGTTTTAAATCGGTAAGTTTATAATTTATTTCCGTAATGAAAACATTTTGCTTTGAGCAAGTTTTCAGTAGTTTTTTTTGGCGCTATCACTCCTGAGTCGCACCAGCCATTAAATGTATCATGAAGAAGAGAAAATATATTTAAGTCGTATTTTGGGGGGACATTTTATTATCTTTCTTACAAAATCTGAGACCAAGCGTTTCACATTGCAACACAAGCACCGGTAACCATAACAGAATTTACAGCCAGCAGAGGAGAGGATGGCGGTGTTTCAAACCCTCCCGGCCGGCGTGTAGAGCTCATTCCTGGGCTGGAGCCGGCCCTCAGCACCCCGCCACAGGCTCTAACAGATGCTGGCGGTGTTTCATATATTTCCAAAACGTAATACTTGTTTGTATCTTGTACAGCCAACTAGCCTTTATTCTGGACTCAGTACAATTTACCAAAAGTAAAGAGACATTATACAGATGAAGTAAGCACAAGATAACTTACTGGAAGACACAGAGTTATCATCAGAACCAGAACAAGAGAGCCTGATAACAGTCATGTGAAAATAACAGTTAAAAAGTATGTATGTATAATAGAAATAAAAATATATTAGAATTAGTGTAACTCACTGTGATCCAAACAAATCAGCCATAGCTGATGAGTAAATATGACATGAGGTCTGGGAGTTTTTAAGTTTCATTCTTTTATTACATTTTTTTCTTAGATCTATTAAAAGGTCACCATGGCAGCCTGTGTGTCTCCAACGTCAGCTACACAACGCAGCGTGTAAGTTCCAAGTACTTGTCTTGACCACTTCATGAATGGTTTTGTACTTTAAACAGCTAGGCCAAACCTGTTATTTTTTCCTCCATAGCCATTTGGATCATTGGAGACAGCTGAGTGAGGCGTGGTGCCCAGAGAGCTGCAGAGACAACCTTGGCCTCCCTGACGTCTGTGTCTCTTGGTTTGGTTGGGGCGGACCATCGACATACATACATGTGCCGACACTTTGCGCCCTGTTTTATAAACTGTAGTGTTAAAAATAAATGTTTTTGCTCAATTACTGGAATTTCTTTGGTTAAGACAAAAGTGAGGAATAATCATTTACAAGTTATTTGTACAACAGGCCCATTTTAAATCCCAACAGTTTCTTAGCAGACAATAGAAATGTGTTCTTTACTAACTTTACTTGGTTTGAAAATCTTACTAAAATAAACTTGAGTGCCGTATTGCAAAACCCAATCATACTTGTTATGTAAACATTAGCTTTGTAGATATTTTTTACAGATATATATTTGTGTGCAACAAAAACCAAACTTAAATAATTTGTCATTCTTTATTGAAAAACAACAAAATACAGGTATACAGAAGTGTGGGAAAATGATAATGTGAAAGTATTGCACTATAAATGAAGTGAGATGAGATGAAGGTGAGATGAAGGTGGACGCCAGCGGGCTGGACGCCGGACGAGGAAACCTGGAGACGGATCGCTCAGACAGGAAGGGAAGAGCTTCCTCTTACCTTGATGGAATTAAAGTTAGCCGTCGTCTGAACGCCCAACCGTACGGTCTGAGGTCAAAGGTCACAGGAAACACACACCAGTCAGCAGTCATACAGATGCATAAAGATAACTGTAGCCATGGCAACCAGCTGACATGTCCCCACTTTCACCAAAACCTGGTGCCTGCCGGGTCACCTGAATTCCTGTGTGATGTCAGCACGGTCGGCCGTGACTGCTGCCATCAGAGGTGACCTCTGATCAGCTGAATGAACTCACCTTCCAGGGTGACGCCGTGTTAGAGTCGGCTTCGTCCTGTAAACAAACAAATGAGTGGTAACATAAACACCACGTCTGGTTCTGGTGGAGGCGGAGGACAACACGCACCTTTCCAGGAGCAGAACCCAGATGTTCTTGTTGCTACAAACAGAGACGAGCAGAGTTAAACCAGGAAGTGAGAGGGACCAGCTGCTGCAGACAGGTGACGCTCACCTGAGCCTGAACCATAGGAGCCTCCTCAGCCATCAGACCTTCTGACTCCAGTTCAGATGCCACCTTGTTGATGTCCCTCAGGCGGGACTCGTTGGCCTTCAGGTCCTGCAGGACAAAAGCACCTGCTGATCACCTTGTTGCTGTCGGGTTAACAGGTCTGGTGTTAGAACGTGGTGGATAAGAATGTTCTGACGGGCCGAGGGTTCTGAACTCACCCTGCAGGACTGGGCCTGCTCCTTCAGGGCCTGGATGCTGCTGCCGTAAGCCGACAGGTCCGACATCAGGGCCTCGTGCTTCTTCAGGAGAGCCTGTGGAGCAGAACATCAGAACCTTCAGCTCGTCTGACACAAGTGGAGCTTTCTCGCAGCGATGGTCCAATCGGATCCGCCACCGTAAAACAAACCCTGCTCAGTTCACCGCAGACGTAGCTCTGCGGGTGTTTAGTGGAAAAGCGTGAGCCTTCTGCCGGCTGCCACGTGTCATGGCTGCTCTGCAGCGGGAACACACATCACAGCTTGTAAACCGTTTGAAATAAGAGCGACGGGAACACGTTTGTCATCACTTCCTGTGCGAGGCCAGCACTTCTACCCCTAACCCATGAGACGCTTAAACGAGCAACGACGTCTGGTAGACAACCGAAGGAAATGACAAATACAGAAACACTAATTATGAAGGACTGGAAAGAGAGCAAAGAAAAGCGATTGGAGTTTCTCAGGAAGGGACTTCCATACCTCGGCCAAGTCCTCGTCTTTCCCTTAGTCTGGACTTCCAACGATGGGCTCCTTCTCCCTCATCCAGGACTCGGCCTCATTAGCATCCGCAAAGTACTGCTGGGCCTGCAGAGAGTCCTCCAGGTCCTGCCTCCTCTGGGACGCCTTGGCCTTCAGCGTGTCCCAACGTCCATGAAGCTCCCACAGTTTAGTCTTCACTTCCTCACCAGCGAAGTGACCTGGACCCAAACAAAGTGAGCCAGAACCTGCAGACACCTCAGAAACATGTCAGGACCAGACCTGCTCTACCTTCTTCCACCATGGTCTCTCCTTTCTGGGTGACAGCCTTGATGCGAGGTTCATGACCTGTGATCTCAGCCTGCAGAGCCTGGTGCTTCTTCAGCAGGTTCTGGACACCAATCAGGTCCTTCCCTGAGGACACATGTTAGAGTTCAGCATTATGCAGTAGACAGACCAGTTTAACCCAGGGGTTTCTTTCTTCTACAATCTGCTCTTTAACTGTATTATTTCCTGCTATTTCAGCTGTTAACTTTATTTTTCTCTCTAAGTGTTTTTCTCGATCCCCAGAAGAAGCTACAACGATGTTCTGTTGAGCTGTGGTGGCCTCATGGAGGGGGCCATCGGCTAGCACACTGCTGCTAACCACTTAAACATTCTCCCTCTCCTGATAATAACATTTTACTTTCTTTGATGTTGGATGTGCTAATACTAGTTTACCCGTTTAATTATAGATTCACTAGGATAAATACAATAAAGTTTATCTCTCGCCAAATAGAATATTTACTGTGGCGAGCCCGTGAAGAGGTGTAGGAGAATGCGACAAATTTGTCTGTTAAAAAGTCTGTTATGTACAAAAACACAATATCATCACACTATTTTGGACCGATACATGACGGTCAGGTCCAGCTTGGGGAGAAAATATGACACATCTTTCAGGATGGACTTCATCTTTGGTAGCTGGCGAAGCCGGGAAAAGCAGGATCTAACCACCTGGCTAATGTGGGAGTCCATCCGCATCTCTGGGTCCAAAACCACCCCCAGGTTAGTGATGGTTGGCTTCACTAAGCTGCAAAAACAGGGTTGCAGGACAGGACTAACTGCAGTGGGAGAGGGAGGAACAAATATTCCAGTTATAAATATTAAATATTTGAACAAATAAATATTTGTTAAAAGGAAGAAACTGATGATGACTTTAAGATTAGAGGAATGTTCTAGAACGGGTCTGGAACCAACGATGGCCCTTTGTATCAAATTTGGATTAAAAAAATAGCTCATGATTTTATTTATGGATGGAATAAAAATACAGGTTGTAAGCATCTTCTCAGTATCTTCATGTTGCACGACTTTCCACAGCAGAAGGACACAAAAACTGCCAGAATTATGATTAGAAAGATTTACGTTTTAATCTCAGAATCCCAACTTTTCCCAGAATCTTCACATTATTCTATGAATTCAGAGAAAATATACATTTTTCAGAGGTCTCGCTCCCCTGTTGTGGATATTTCTCAAAATTCAACCATTTTTTCTTTTCAAAAGCTTTAGTAAGAGTTTGGACTCTAAACAAGTTTTACTTTGCAGACTGCTTGTCTAAACCTTCATCAGATCTGCTCATAATAAAACATTTGGGTTATATTTAATGCCCAGGAAGATGCTCTTCCTGGGCATTAAGTTATCAAAAACAGATAAAATTATTTTTTACCATAATTTTAACTGCCATCAGCTGATAAAAATAATAAAAAACAGCCTGATCATTAAAGGGGTGTAAGTGAAACCGCGCGGATCACACAAACCATCATGCTGTCTATATGACTTTGAAAATATATAGTTTAATTACAGTTTGAGTTATTTGACATCTGTATAATGTTTATTATTTTGTTTTTTCCCCCTAAATGCCTAACGTTTCAGTTTAACATGAATATTAGTCATTCATCACAATACATAAAGTTACACATTTTAAATTTTAATAGGGGAAGACTGCAGGAGGGAGCGGTAAAATACAGAAATCCCCAGCAAAAACAAGAAACTTTACGAGTCTGATGAAACCCGCTGGAGTTCCTTCAGCAGGCCTGGTGGCAGCTACAACGGCCCAGTGGCTGTGCTTGGTCAATGTTATCGAGCTCAGTCCGGCTCGGCCGTGAACGAGCCGAGGCGACATCCTGCTCTGCTTAAGAAGAGGTGTTATTTTCCGCTTCAGAAGAAGCGTCCGTGTTTTACGCTTTCTCAGAGACATGTCACGTTGCTAAGTTGTTAGCGCCGCGCGCTAACACGTCAATAGTGCAGCATAGCCTGCTGGAGGGTTCAGATGAAAACACCCTACCACTCAGGCTGCTTACACATCGATATTAAGTTGTCGCTGTTGCGCTCACGCCGTAATACAGTATTAGATGCGGTTAAAGTCAGACATGAAAAACTCCACGAGCGGTCAGACCGCGCAGCAGCTAGGCGCAGCAAGTAGGCGCCGGATCGGTCAGGCTGCCCGGCCTGACCGCTGGGGATTACCGGATGGAAGAATGGACACAGAAGTCTCCCTCTTAGCGCTCCGTCATATTTCAACCCATTTTTATCTTAAATGCACTGGGTTTTACCCTATTACCCATCTAAATATGCCCTATTAATTATTTTACCGTATTTTACATTTAAATTTCATGGTTAAACAGTACATGCTACATGTTAAACTGATAGTTAGCTAGCTACTTCGGTAAACTCAGCTAGTTTAAAGGTAGCAGTGACATAAAATACGAATATAGATTTTAACTTACCGAAAAAAATGAAGTGGAGACTCCTTGGACGCTCTATTAGTGCAATTAATACCACTGCAAGTCATTTTGTCCAACAATTGCACCAATAATATCCAAAGAAGAATACACAAACACAGAGACTCAAAATGCCGGAGCAGTTTCCAAGCCAGACCGAGGCTGTACTGAGGCCTTTCCACGGAGCTAGCTCTGTGGTCACGTGGGTCTGAGGCGGCGGTCACGTGTGTCGGATGCTCATTAATTATACAGAATTTTAGGCTTTCAATACACTTAAACAGAAGAGTGAGAAAAAAATTCACCCCCCTCAGAGTTGTCATGAGTATAAACTAGATAATTTAGACAAAAAACATGTTTTGGCACCAGGCTGTAAACATGTTTATTTCTGCTGTGAAATCGGCATTTTTAACATGGGAGTCAATGAGGATTTGCTCGCTTCTGGCACCAGCCCCCAGCGGATGAGGGTGGAACTGCAATTTTTCTTACTTCCGGGATGGGACCATTTTCTGAGCGGCATTGTGGGGGCTTGGTGACATCAAACAGAGATATAAAATGTGATTTCCTTCTTTTTGGTTTAAAGGTGGATTACGTAACCAAACTGTAACCTGAAGTCTCGAGTGATCTTGTGATCTGGCGAATCCAGCGAAGAGCACATCGAGGAAGCCGTGCCGCAGCTAAAGCTGTTTTTACAGGACCATAGCGTTTTCAAAATGGGATTTGCCGCGGCTCCCTGGGGAGGATAAAGGTCCTTTATAAGACCAGACCGTGGCGGTAATGTGGCGCAATCGTGGCAATTTTATAAAAGATTAGGTGATGGTGGCATAAAGGGGGTAGGGGGGCGGTCTCTGCGCTGCCGCAGACTTCCGTTTATCTTGGACATAACTTGCTTTTTATTGCGATTGAAGCCGTGATCATTAAGTTTTTTTTAACAAGCAGCTCCTAATGGTGTCTCTCCCAATCAGTCCCAGTGCAGTCTCTGGTGATCTGAGCTTCAGCTCTAACAGAGAGGCTCATGGAGCGCTGCGGTGCTCCAGTTTGCCATCTCAGCTGCTTTTGTTCAAAAAGCAAAATTATTGCCTGTGTTTACTTTCATTTTCAATGAATTTGCCAGCCGGAGCTCAGCAATAACTCCCCACGTCATCATGACATCTGCCTCTGTTGCACCAGGGTGCATACGACAGACCATTACCGCAATATTACTACCAAGCGAGGAGGAACGAATGCCGCAATATTCACGCAACACCATGCCGGCATGGCGCATTTATAGACATACCATTGAGGTAATACTACGCCAATTTGCCAGCATGGTGTGTCCAATAAAAGCACCTTAAGACTCTCCTGGTGTGAAAAGGACTGCTTTGAAGTTCGTGAGTGAACCGTTCCGCTGCAGTTTCGCCCCACTGATGCTTCCAGTGTGAAACTGGCATTACTCTCCTAGCATGATGGACAGTTTTTGAGGGGGCTACCACTTTTGTTCCTCTCAGGGAGCTTTTAATACTTTTAAACTCATGATTATTTCAGATTCTAACGGGTCACTCAGAGGTTTTCATGCAAGCTGAACATGAAAATAGTCTCCTACACCTATCTCCTGCATTAGCTTCTGAGGGTGAAACTCTAGGATAAGAAAAGCCTCACAGATCTACGTCACACTGTCACTTAACATTCATGGGGTGTTTTTCAATGTCAAGGCACCTGGCCTAGCAAGGCGATGACTTGCTAGGCCAGGCGTCTTGCTTACGGGGACACTGTCCTTCCTTGGTCAAAGAAAACTGTTAAATGGCACAGAATTACACCACGTGTCCGCCGCGGCCACGTCACATGACACATGACGTAAAGTTATATTTCATGCCTATAGGTTTCATTATGAATGTGTAACGACCGTTTTTAATTGTGTATACATTGGTTAAATGAAGCCAGTTAGTACCTATTAGCCACTGAAGCCAACAAACCAACTACAGATAATTGCTTTGGATCTAAAGAATATTTTAGATATCAGCCCAATATCTACAGTTAGTTGACTTAAGTTTAAACTGGAGATTTGCCCTCAAAGTAGCTGCTGCAGGGGTGTGTCCACGGAGTGGCCTGGGATAGCACACGCCTCCCTTGGAATCTGATTGGCCACCCCACTGAATGCTCTTTAAGTAGACTTTACATTGTCCACAAAAGGCTTGGAGAAAAAAAAAAGAAGATAACCATAGGTGCCCCCCATGAACAAATAAAATGCCCCACCTGGGCCACCCCATTTTAAAAGGTCTGGACACACCACTGAGCTGCTGAGTCCACCATCCTTTTGAAAACATTCTGGGAATTATTTTGACCAAGAGAAGGCAACACAGCACCTCAAAAGTATCCTTGCTCAGTTAGCCAAATGGCTAACAAACAGATGCCTCGGTAGCACATGAACATTGGAACCGACTGGAACATGCAGGACCAAGGCATCAAGGCAAGGTTCCTTGACATTGAGAAACACACATGGCCTCATACATCTTGATGCAAGATGCGGAACGCTGTTGTTGGTTTAGTGTCCAGGAAACAGCAGAGAACGTCTCGGCTGGCAGTAGCCAACTATTAGCAACTCCACCACACAGCAGAACTCCTCCAGGCTTGTGTTATTTGTGGAGAGGAAACATCAGCATTGCACAGCAAACTGAGTCAGTGCTAGAGTCATGTTGCCGTTAGCCAATCAGAGGCCAGATGCCCAAATATCAGGAAAGAAGACTCCAAAACTTGTCGTCTAAAGCTACTTTCTCCTCCGGCTGACTTGTACTTCCTGATTCAGGTGCGTCTGAGCCACCGCCCTGCTGCCTGTCATTTATTACAGTTTACTTAATGAAATGTTGGAGGTGTGACACAAACTGCAGTGGAGTTCGGAAAAGAAATAAGTGTGTGTCTGTGGGTTAAGATGAGGAAGGCGTGTCACATAATAGTTCCTGTGAAAACCCGTGAAAGTTTATTCTGAAACTTGTGTCTAACCCTGTGGAAAGTGAAGGACTATGGACATTTTGTCTTTATCCCCTTTAGCCTCTGGAAGAGCAGCTTTCAGCTCAGCCAGGCCTCCTAGAGTTTTCCCTTACATCCACGAGACTGCCCCCAAACGGCAGCAACATGCTACGACAGGTAGACGAGCATTTTGTTGGACACTGTGGAGCAGGAACCATATAAGGTACCCATAGGACTTTTCTCCAAATAGCACCAGAAGCTCAAAATAATGTAAAAACTTCTGCTGCCATCTTAATAATCAAACATGCATTAACAGATTTAATAATGACCATTTTCTTAAAAAAAAAAACATTAAAATATGCTTATTATACATGAAGTTTATCTAGACTCTGATCTATTCTAGTTCAAAAGTCACCATTGTGTCAACCTGGTAGCTCTTCCTATGGGTCAGTAATCGTGAAGCAGCTCTCAGTGTCACAAAAACTGCTGTTGAAGTTCCTACATCTCCTGCATGTTAATGCAGCCAGCTAATTAATAACTACAACTTCACTTAATTCATACACATGAAACTATTTCCTGTCCAACGGCAGCCTCGAACACAGTCCTACACTGATGTCACGGTGCAGCGAAGTGCTGGAGTGATGATGTTCTGCCCGGGGCGTTACTAGAAATAAAACTCTGCTGGTGCACAGCCCCCACCCTCACCCCCTTATTATTCACATCATATACTTTTATCATATTAGGGTATGTGTGTTTAAACATGAGCTTTGTGTTACTATGGTAACCAGTCTCTCCAGTCCTTCAGGCCACCCTGACAAGTCTCTGGTCCATCACAGGGACACGCAGAGACAACCAAACAGCCACACACCGACTCACACTTTGAGACAATTTGCAGTCTGGGCAGCCTAATATGCATGGAGGCAGTTTTAAGAGGTTTCTGGGGGAAAATTCCATTCAAAAATACTTTATTAATCCCAGAGGGAAATTGATTGCTGTAGTAGCTCAGAATAATAATAAAGTCATCAAAGAGTTGTTGTATATTACAATGGCTGTTGGCAGGAAGGATCTCCAGTAGCGGTCAGTGTTGCAGCCAAACTGAAGAAGCCTCTGACTGAAGACACTCTTCTGTTATCGGACAGTCTAGTGAAGAGAATGCTCAGAGTTGTCCATCATTTTCTTGATTCTCTGAAGAATCCTTCTTTGCATTATCTCCTCCAGTGGTTCCACAGTCGGGACGACAGAACAGAACCAGCCTTTTTTATCAGGCTGTTGAGCCTTTTCAGGTCCCTGCTTCTGATGCTGCTACCCCAACAGACGATGGCTGAAGAGATTACACTCTCAACAACAGACTTGTAGAAGATCTGCAGCATCTTGCTACAGACACTGAAGGACCTAAGCGTCCTCAAGAAGTGCAGTCTGCTGTGTTCCTTCTTGTAAACGGCTTCGCTGTTCTTTCTCCAGTCCAGTCTGTTGTCCAGGTGAACGCCAAGGTATTTGTATTCCTCAACCACCTCCACTTCTTCTCCCATGATGGAAACAGTGTTTGACTCCACCCTGTTTCTTCTGAAGTCTAAAATCATCTCCTTTGTTTTGTTCACATTCAAGGTCAGATGATTGTTTCCACACCATGCCACAAAGCGCTCCACCAGCTCTCTGTACTCAGCTTCCTGTCCATCTCTGATACCCCCGACAACTGCAGAGTCATCTGAGTATTTCTGTAGATGACAGGCCTCTGATTTGTACTGGAAGTCTGAGGTGTACAGGGTGAAAAGGAATGGTGAGAGTACAGTCCCCTGTGGTGCTCCAATGTTACTGATCGCCTGGTTTGATGTGCAGTTCTTCAGCCTCACAAACTGAGGTCTGTTTGTCAGGTAGTCTTTAATCCAGGCGATAGCTGAGACCCCCACCTGTGTCTTCTGGAGTTTCTGGCAAAGTACATCAGGCTGGATTGTGTTAAATGCACTGGAGAAATCAAAGAACATGACCCTCACAGTGCTGCCTGCTTTGTCCAGATGACAGTGGGTTGGTTGAAGCAGCTGGATGATGGCATCTTCAACTCCAACTCCATGGCGATAAGCAAACTGCAGCGGGTCCTGATATGTTCTAGTTTGCTTATTCAGGTGGACCAAGAGGAGTCTCTCCAGGACCTTCATGATGTGAGATGTCAGGGCAACTGGTCTGTAGTCATCAATGACTGATGGGCGAGTTTTCTTTGGAAGGGGAATAGTTATTTTGCATTAATAACCACAAATATTATGTTCTGGTAATATGTAAATAAACACCAAACTCCACATGTTAATAGAGCCCAAACAACAATCAATTAACCACTTGTAAACAAGAACATGTTCTCCATTCTAAAGTCAGATTTAGTTCATACCTAATTACTAGTAGTTTAGTATTAATTAACCACTTAAAGGCAAGAATATGTTCCCCTTGAATGACTTCTTTAAAAGCCACACATTGATTTGAGCTAATTAGCATGTGCGTTAATCAGCAACAAACCATTTACTTTGAGTTAACAAACCATTATGCATGGCTTATTTTATAAAACTCTTAATTTATGGCTTGTTAATATTAGAATTACAGCATTAGTAATAAGCTGTTAATAAGTGATTAATGATTAGTTCAGACTTAGT
>NC_091741.1:40141876-40161876 GCF_043380555.1 Nothobranchius furzeri | reverse complement strand
GCGGGGGTGTTACACCGGTACGCTGTGGTAAAGAGGGGTCTGAGTGGAGAAGCACAGTTCTCCATTTACTGGTATGTTTACATTCCAGCTCTCACCGAAGTCCATGAGAGGTGGATCATCACCAAAAGAATGAGCTCTTTGATACAAGCGACTGAAAAGAGCTTCCTCCTATGGGGGCCTAAGAGATGAGGTGAGGTTCTTGGAATGAACCTGCTGCTCCTACGCTTCACAAGGAGTCAGCTGAGGGGGCTGAGACATTTGACTAAGAAGTCTCAGCCACCTCCAGACGGAGAGATCAGATCCTCAGACCTGTCTACTGGTCGCCATCCTCTAGGACGGGGGTCCTCAATTATACTGGTCCGAGGGTCAGTCACAAAAAAGACCCAGAAGCAAGAGGGCCGGACGGGCGGGGGAGGGGGACCCTCATGTCCATGCTGTCTCTGCAGTAGCAGATAGGAAACAAGATCTCCTGTAACTTAAAATGGACCAAAGTTTCCTCCCAGTTTCTCTTTAAGTTGAATTTAACATCAGTTCATCATCATGAAACAAAAGAATTAAGTGGAACAAGAACTTCTTTCAAATTCAAATTCAAAGATGCTTTTTTAATCCCAGAGGGAAATTATCTTCCATTTCTCTCTACTTTTAACTTCTCCGTGTCCCTAAATAAAAGAAAGAGATGATTATGCTGCAGCCGCCGTCACTGACCCCGCCCCCTCCCCAAGACCGGACCTCACGGCATCACAACACTCTGTCTGACTGAGCGCTTCCAGGAGAAATAATAATGAAATTATGAAAATGATGATGCGTATTTGGAGGAGCGTCTTCCGATCCTCTCTCTCTCTCTCTTTCTCAGTCGCTGATCGAGCGAGCGGAGCACGCCGCGTGACACCCCGCTCCATTAACATAATTCACAGCCCAGATCTAACAGAACCGATCGGGCTGAATCGGTTCCGGTTGGTCTCAGGTTATAACTCCAGCGCTCAGCCCTGCAGTACCACGAAAAGGCGGACCAAAGTTTCCTACCGGGTAAATGTGGAGAACACCGCTCTGACAGATGTGGATGCTGCGCTGGTGCTGCCGTTAAAATAACAAAACTACATTCCACTATAATTGATTATGGCTCCTCTTCTATGATGCAGAATCGTTTATGCCCACATCTCATGCATTGATTATTTGATTATTTTCCTCAGCTCCACCTATCCTACACCTCCCGGTCGGCCGTCGGGGGTGGGGGTGGGAGGTGCGCGCGGGGCTTGGGGGCCACAAAAAGAGGGCTCGCGGGCCGCCAATTTAGTATCGCTGCTCTAGGATTTCCAGATACAGTGGTGTGAAAAACTATTTGCCCCCTTCCTGATTTCTTATTCTTTTGCATGTTTGTCACACAAAATGTTTCTGATCATCAAACACATTTAACCATTAGCCAAAGATAACACATGAAAACACAAAATGCAGTTTTGAAATTATGGTTTTTATTATTTAGGGAGAGAACAAAATCCAAACCTACATGTTTTATGTTTACGTATTTAGCAGACGCTTTTGTCCAAAGCGACTTACAAGTGATAATCGGCATGTTGTCTTTGAGGCTAACAACAACAATAAAAACAACAACTTCACATCAATCATGGAGAGTAGGGAACAAGGAGTGGACAGTAGAGAGGGGGACGGGTGCAGGGAGGGTGCTAGTTTAGAAGATGCTCTCTGAAGAGCAGGGTCTTCAGGAGTTTTGTGAAAATTGAAAAGGAAGCCGCTGTTCTGGTAGTGCTTGGTAGGTCATTCCACATTTGTGGAACGATGCATGAGAAGAGTCTGGATTGTCCTGAGCGTGGTGTAGGCACTGCTAGCCGACGATCCTGTGATGACCGGAGCGGTCGGGCGGAGACATAAGCCTTTGCAAGAGGATTCAGGTAGATGGGAGCTGTAACATCTCGGACTTTGTATGCTAGTATTAGCAACTTGTATGCTAGTGTTAGCAATCTGAATTTGATGTGTGCTGCTAGCGGTAGCCAGTGGAGCTCAATGAACAGAGGGGTGACGTGTGCTCTTTTTGGCTGGTTGAAGACCAGACGCGCCGCTGCGTTCTGGACCATTTGAAGAGGTCTCACAGTACAGCCTGGAAGACCAGTTAGAAGGGCGTTGCAGAAATCGAGGCGGGAGATGACAGTAGATTGCACCAGGAGCTGGGTGGCATGTTGTGTTAGGTATGGTCTGATCTTTCATATGTTATACAGCACAAAGCGGCATGAATGAGCAACAGAGGCAACATGATCTTTAAAGATCAGGTGTTCATCAATCACAACACCCAGATTTCGAACTGCCTTTGAAGGAGCCAGAGATAGGAAGTCATTTTGGATTGAGATATTTTGCTGTATGGATGGTTTTGCTGGGATGACAAGTAGTTCAGCTTCAGAGAGGTTTAACCTGAGCATGCTTGAGAGAGGTGGGAAATGTACCGGATGTCAGTGAAGCGTTGATCACGTGTGACTGCTGCGGCTACTGTAGGAGCAATAGCTTGGAGCAGCTTAGTCAGAATGGGGTCAAGTGGGCATGTAGTAGGGCGGCTGCACGTGAGAAGCTTGGACACACAGTTCTCAGTGAGAGGGGAAAAGAGGAAAATGAAGCAGTAGGGCCTGAGATGGTTGGGCTAGAAGGAGTTTGTGGTAGCGAATGTTCAGGAGTGGCCAGTAGAGTAAACTGTTTGCTTATAGCTGCCACTTTGTCAGTGAAGAATGAGGCAAAGGTGTCAGCTGATAGATTGTTGGTTGGAGGTGGAGATGGAGGGTTGAGCAGAGTTTTGAATGTCGACAATAGTTTCTGAGAGTCAGTAGAGCTGAGAAGTTTCAGTGTAGAAAGCTTTCTTTGCATCAGTGATGCTGGCAGAGAATGAGGACAGTAATTCATGAAATTTCAATTGATCACCAGGATCTTTTGTTTTGCGCCATTTACGTTCCGCAGCTTTAAGACTGGTGCGTAGAGACCGGAGGGTATCATTTAGCCAAGGGTGCGACTGAGAGGATCTAGCAGGTCTAGTGGCTAAAGGGCACAAGTTGCTAAGACAAGAGCAGAGTGTGGAGCAGAGTGACTCGGTGGCATCATTCACTTCATAAGCAGAGAATGTGGTGGGAGATGGAAGAGTGGAGGCAACGAGAGGAGAAGTGGTTGGGTGCCAGATTGCGGAGGTTGCGGCGGAATGAGACCATTGGGGAGGAAGCAGTGGACCTCCCTTTTAGAGTTGTGCTGAAATGGATGAAGTAATGATCGGAAAGATGCAGTGGTCTGACAGAGATTGTGTCTATGGCACAGTTTCTGGTGAAAATGAGGTCGAGTGCTTTTCCATCTTTGTGAGTTGGAGGGCTTTGTACTAGTTTTAGATCAAATGATGACATTAGTGACAGGAAGCCTGATGAGCTGGGATCGTCCAGGTGAATATTCGTGTCTCCAAGGACCATTGTGGGACAGTCGTGCTCAGGAAAGGAGGAGAGCAGGGTGTTGAGTTCATCAAGAAAGTCTCCGAGTTGACCTGGTTGGCGATAAATGACAACCAAAAAGAATCTTTTCGGTACAGTTACCTGGATGGCATGGTATTCTGTGCAATATTACCCAAGAGTTCTTATTGTAAATATGTTTTTATCCCCCCAATATATCATATGCTGCTATTACCCCTAATTCTATTACACAATACTTTAATCACTTTTGTGAATCGCCTGCACCGACGGGTTAATTACTTATTCACCAGGATACAGTCAGTTTTGCACTATCCTACAGGGTACTACTGTAGATTATTTTTTACTGTATATGTTGTATATCATATTTCTATTTCACCTGTTCCTTTATCTCTCCTACAGCTTTGAGCATGTACATGACACAACAATTTCCCTTGGGATAAATAAAGTTGTTCTTATCTTATCTTATTCAAAGGAGTTGTATTTAGTGATGGGAAGCAACTGACTGTATATCCATTTGTTGGAAATTAACATGCCCGTTCCACTACCTCGGCCAGATGCACGAGAAGTGTGGGAGAAAGTGTGGTTAACTGAGAGAGCAGTTGGGGTAGCATTGTCACATGGTTTAATCCAGGTCTCAGTGAGAGCCAGTGCATCGAGTGACAGGTGGTTTGCATAAGCGGTAATGAAGTCTGCTTTGTTTACAGCTGATTCACAGTTCCACAGTCCCATAGACAGGTGGGTGTCTTCGGGGGAGTTGGTTTTAGCGAGCCGAGGTTTTGAAGGTTGCGAAAGAGGTTTGCTGTTCTACTAGTTGGAAACAGGTGTTCATGCACCAGCTGACTGCAATGGTTGGGACCTAGATCGCCTGATGAGTGTTTTCAGGGAGGGGAGAAACGGCTTGTTCACAGCCCCTGATTGCACTTGTTGTTTTCAGATGGCCCAAACCGGAGCTACTAGACAACAGGATTACCCACAGATGAGTTTCTTTCTCTTTCCCAATGAAAGATAGTGCAAAGCAAAAGTTTGAGAAGACAAAAACAGGCACTAACAGACACTCAAGGCCCTTCGGTGCAGATTCAGGTCTACATTGCCCTGCGTGAAAAGTAATTGCCCCCTAAACCTAATAACTGGTTGGGCCTCCCTTAGCAGCAATAACTGCAATCAAGCATTTGCGATAACTTGCTACGAGTCTTTTACAGCGCTCTGAAGGAATTTTGGCCCACTCATCTTTGCAGAATTGTTGTAATTCAGCTTTATTTGAGGGTTTTCCAGCATGAACCACCTTTTTAAGGTCATGCCATAGCATCTCGATAGGATTCAGGTCAGGACTTTGACTAGGCCACTCCAAAGTCTTCATTTTGTTGTTCTTCAGCCATTCAGAGGTGGATTTGCTGGTGTGTTTTGGGTCATTGTCCTGCTGCAGCACCCAAGATCGCTTCAGCTATAGTTGACAAACAGATGGCCGGACGTTCTCCTTCAGGATGTTTTGGTAGCTTTAGAAATGGCTTTATAACCTTTACCAGACTGATAGATCTCAATTACTTTTGTTCTCATTTGTTCTTGAATTTCTTCGGATCTTGGCGTGATGTCTAGCTTTTGAGGTGCTTTTGGTCTACTTCTCTGTGTCAGGCAGCTCATATTTACGTGATTTCTTGATTCAAACAGGTGTGGCAGTAATCAGGCTTTGGAGTGGCTACAGAAATTGAACTCAGGTGTGAAACACCACAGTTGGGTTATTTTGTAACAAGGGGGCAATAACTTTTTCACACAGGGCAATGTAGGTTTGGATTTTGTTCTCTCCCTAAATAATAAAATCCATCATTTCAAAATTGCATTTTGTGTTTACTTGTGTTATCTTTGACTAATGGTTAAATGTGTTTGATGATCAGAAACATTTTGTGTGACAAACATGCAAAAGAAAAGAAATCAGAAAGGGGCAAATAGTTTTTCACACCACTGTATGTCCCACTTGGAGAAATCTTAATTCCCTTTGGCATGGGTCAACCAGGGAGTTCTCCAAAGGGGGATGGGTAGTGTTGTTGAGAAGGATATGGGCTTCCCTCCTAGAACTGTTGCCTCCAAAGATCTCCAATAACTCACAGCTCCACCTTCATCTGGTGATCTAATGCCTCATTTTCACTGAGTGAAGCTCGGTGTGGGTACGATCAGAAATGATATGGTACATGTCCTGCACCGTACCACTCAGTGGACACGAGGCACAAGTGCTTCTGGACATCTGAGCTGTTGCAGTTAAAGATGACTATCAGGTATGAAACAATCTCGCCTGCTGGAACAATTAGGAAGGTCCTGACTTGGTTTGGATGGTTGAAAGTCTCTACTGAACGGGCCCTGCTGACTCCTCCATGAGAAGTTCTCCTCGATCCTCCAACCTGAGACCATACTGATGACTCAGAAGCTGCTGTTAGTCACCACGTAGATGGGACTTTTACATGTGCTAATGACATCTTGTTATTGCTAATGGTCTTATTGACATTCTGACCAAACAATAAAAACGGTGTTACGCATGGGTTTACATAATAGAGCATGATGTTGCATGATCGGCTAGGAGGCCACTTTTCCCTCTAAACGTAGCCCAGAAAATTCAGTCACCTCGGGATGAAGATGCTTTGATGACATTGCATTAATGAAGAATAAGAAAGGACAGATAATAAAGAGCATAAGTAGGAAAATGGCTTTATATAATGCAGTCTGCTGAAGAAATGACTCTTGTTTTAATTTGTGCTTCTACATTTTGTATTTCTCTCCAGAGTTTGTCTTTTTGATGACAACCTGAAATTTAACCTCATCAGGAACAGAAATTAAAGCCACAGTGGATTTCTGCACGATTAACTTTGATGACCCTTTGTTCCGGGTAGGAAATGGATGGACACCATTTTCATATCTTTTTCTATCCAACTGAGGCACAGCTGGATGAAAACTGTTAATTTTTCTTTGTGTTAACATGTGACTGAAACAATCAGGAAGTTAGAACTCTGCAGCCAATTCTAGTTTTCATTAAATAGTTAAAGGACAAAATATTTAATTTTATACTTTAAATATTTAGTTTGTGTTTTTTCACAATAAAATGTTCACCATTTCAGGAAATTTAATTGATAATTGTGGCCAAACTGTGTTTTTCATCACATTAAGTGTAGACAACACAACACGGCCCACCTCCCCTCATCAGAAACCTTTTCTGACAGGTAAATAATAATCTGTCTGAACTCTAATTTAGCAAAGCCTGACAGGGAAATGAAGCTAATCATCCATCTGATTCCTTTTATATTTATTTTTGTGATTCTGTTCAGTTTGTTTCTCTAAAGGTGAAATAAAAGCAGCCTGACAGCTTAAAGTGTTGCCTTTAACACAGATGCCCCATCCATCCCCAGAACAAACACCTGGGTGTCTGATCATCCACTCAGATAAAAGGATCCAGACTGACGCTACGTCTCTGAGAGCTTCGACTTCACAACAGTCCTATCCTCCTGCTGTAGTTTCCCTTGTTTAAAGGCAATCACTAGTGCTCCCTATAGCCATTTGTCCAGACGGAGACATCAGATCCTCACCTGCCTGAAAGAAAACGTGAGCTTCAGTGGAGGCAGGGTGCTGGTTCCACAGAAACCGCGTTCAGTGATATGAGTCTGGATTATGATGAATTTATTAAATTGTTTTCTTTCTTACAAAAAAAAAAGAGCATCCATGTCCTTACTTCCACTCTGGAGTAGAAATAATGGGCAATGGGAGTAGGAGAAGGAGAGGTCCATGCTATGTTCTTGCAGACAAAACATCAATGAGGTTGTCTGAGGTTCATCAAGATGCTTTAATAGAGCAGTTATGGAAGAGTGATTAAATCTACACTCACCTATCGTTGCAAAGCTGACACAGCAAACGGTTCTTGCAGAACAAAGCTTACATTGAACCGATTCCTTAAGAGTCCGTCAGACGTGCAGTTGCATCCATCTGTCGTGACCCGAGACATCTCTGGACAGAAAAGTTGGTGCTACGGTATTCTACAGCCCTCCGGTGCCAGATGTCATCCAACCTCCCTGACCTTCGGATCCACAAAGAGGGTCTCCAGAACGGGTGAAGTAGATACACAGATAGCGTCTGATGCCTTTTGATAATAATCAACTTAATAGCTAAACGCAAACCAAATTCTTCTACACCCAGAACTCAGCTCTCCTAGATACGGAAGTTCTGATAACATCGTATCAATCAATCAATCAATCAATCAATCAATCCTTTATTAATCCCAGAGGGAAATTAGAGTTTCAGTACACACAATTCAGAGATCAGACATACATGGGCAAGACATATGACAAGAATTGGCGACTGTGGTCATTCGCAACCCTGAGTCGCGCTACCTTAATAGAGATAACAGGGTAACAGGAGGAATTGATTCGGGAGGAGGGAAAACAAGGCATATCACAGCTACCCTCCCACCAGGAGGGCAGCTTTGCTCTGCAAAAAAACACCTCAACAGATATGCAACAGACTTCAGACATCACAACATGAGACTCCAATAGGAAGGCGGGTGGGGTGGGGGTGGGGTGTGTGTGTGTGTGTGTGTGTGTGGGGTGGGGGGTGGGGGGGTGGGGGGGGGTGGGGGGCTGGGATCCTGTTTCCCCAGCGAGAGCAGCCCTATGGCGCTCAGCCACTGTAGCCACAGGTGGGAGGGAGATCTTGGGAGGAGCGCAGAGCACATTGACACCTGCAGGTTGATGACCTCGCCAGGCTGAAGTCCACCAATCCGAAGGCGGCGGGGGGGGGTCATGTTTTCAGAGCATCTGTCTGCATTCCTTCGTGGGGGTTTTGTTGTTGGCATTCACAAGGCTGCCATGGCATCAGATTCGGATAACAAGACTTTGTTTGGGTCAGGCAGAGATAATTTTCCTCTCTGCCTTGAATTCTGTAACTGATCATTCCAGTCCTCCAGTGAAGCCAATTCAGGTTTTAAACATCTCCACACCGTCCAGTGACCCTCTCCGAGATGACATCCATTTTGCGCACTAATACCGGTATCGCAGCTAGAACATTATCTAGCTTACGATTCACCTCGAGTAACGTCCCAGTCTGTGAGGTCTCCAAACGGACGGTGCTTTCCGTGGGTGCGGGTCGCCCTCCAATTGCTCCCGTCTTCCCAAATTTCCAGAAAACCAGATATCCTCCCACTCCAATCAGAAGAAATCCAGTGATCATCAGGCCAAATATCCACACATCTTCGACATCCTCAATGGACAACTGAGAGAGGCATACGATATTCCACTCCCTCCAGGGATCGAGCATATATCCCGCTGCGTGTGTCCCTTGCGGGACGTGCAAGAAGCTCGATACGAAGCTCTCGGGCTGTTTGTTTGGGGGTGATTTCTGTTAAATGCACCTCACGGATTCTAATGAAGTCAAAAAGACCTGGTGACTTTTCTGAGGATTATGTGTTCCTGTCTTGTCTGCTCTCCTCTCGTGAGATCCGTTTACAGCCGTTCAAGATGACAGCAGATGGCAGCTCTGAACTAAAGAACAACCAGAAGTCATTTTGTTTTATCCAACTCATCAAAAGAAAACATTTACTTTCTAAAACATGTGCATCCTTATTTAAAGTTACTTATCGTACCTGTTTAACACAACAAACGATGCAGAAAGACGACATGCTGAGTGGTAGTTATCATATCACTCATCTCCAATCCAAAATGAGAGGTGGATGAACCCAGACTCTCCACAGTGATGCAGCACCAGGAGAAAGGATTAATCCTCTGCACTGTAAATTGTGTTTAATTATAGCTCTGGGAGATGTTGGGGGGAAGAGAGGGAGCTTTCTCTGGTTCAGGACCAGCATCTATTAAACATCCAGGTAACCATGACAACAGCTCAATCAAAGCCAGTGAACAGTGGATGCGGAAGAATTGTTCAGACGTGCAATTTCTCCTGATGTAGACAAGAGTCCCCTTTATTGAGATTGAAAGAACAGGATGAGTGTAGAAAGAACAAGTGCTTGTATATGTATATATATATATATATATATATATATATATATATATATATATATATATATATATATATATATATATATATATATATATATATATATATATATATATAGGCCAAAGGTTTGGACACACCTTCTCATTCAATGTGTTTTGTTTATTTCCATGACCATGACCGTTTAAAAAAGGGGCCAACAGGTGCTAAACACCTCTGGGAACTCCTTCAAGACTGTTCTGACTGGAACTGTGTGTGTGGATCACTGAGTTTGGTCTTGAATTGTTTCGCTCATACCTATATGTTAGGAGGTTCTGTGTGAAATTGGGGGAAGCACTCTTCCTGGGAGGCTCTGTGCTGGGGGGGTTGCGCAGGGCTCAATTCTCGGACACTGCTTTTTGCTATTTATTTGTTTTCGTTGGGGTCCATCTTCCGCAGACATGGCATTAAGTTCCACTTATATGCTGATGACTGCCAGATCTATTCTCCACTGTCTCTGGGGAACGGAGCATCTTCTTTGACCCTTGAGAGCTGTGTAAATGAGGTCAAGGCATGGCTGGCAGCTAATTTCCTGTACATTAATGAATGTAAAACAGAATTTATCATGTTTCACCCAAGCTGCAGCTCAGATTCAAGTTCTATTGTTGACCCGTGCACCTTCTAATCCCTCCAGAAGCCAGTTTCACTAGCCTGGGGGTGAGACTTGACTCTGCTCTAAGATTGGACTCTCATGTCAACTCAGTGGTCCGTTCTTGCTTTTTTCAGTTATGTCGCCTTATTAAACTCAAGCCTATTCTTTCCAGGATTCCCTTGGAGCGTGTACTCCATGCGCTTGTGATCTCTAGGCTTGACTATTGTAACTCCCTATCTGCTGGTTTGGGTCAGACTATTGTGCATCATCTACAATTAGTTCAGAACAGTGTAGCTAGGTTTTTGACTGGAATTAGGAAAAGAGACCGCATTTCCCCTGTGCTGGCCTCCCTTTACTGTCTCCTACCAAGCACAGTTTAAAATTCAGCTTTTTGTGTTTACGTTTTTCCAAGGCAGTGCCCCCACCTACTTAGCAGAACTCTTAATAAAGCATGTTCCCTCAAGGTCATTGCGGTCGGCTTAACAGAAATTGCTTATCGTGCCCCGCACCCGATTTAAGACTCGTGGTGATCGGGCTTTTCAAGTCCTTGCACCCTCTCTCTGGAACCAGCTTCCACTCACAATCAAACAGTCCCCATCACTGGCAGTCTTTAAGAGCAGGTTGAAGACTCATTTATATAGGATGGCTTTCTCGTAACGCTTTTGGTTTCTGGTTTTTATTCTTTGTTTTGATTTCTTTTAATGACTTAATTAAAATTTTCTTCTATCTAAATTTTATCTCATTTGCATTTTATTGTTCTCAGTAATGTCTATGTTCTTAATTTATTTTTTGTGTTTTTTGACTTGCTACCACTTTTCATCTTTGTAACTTTTCCTGTTCAGCGCCTTGGGCCCCCTTTGAGGGTGGTAGAAAGCGCTAAATAAATAAAGCATGATGATGGTGATGATGATCAAGAGAATGTCAAGAGAGCACAAAGCAGTAATCTTAGCAATTTTGGCTATTTTGAAGAAAATAGAATTTAAAACATACTTTTAGTTATTTCACCTTTAATACTAAAGCTGATGGTGATGAGCTACAATGTAGCCACAGCTGCCCTGGGGCTACATTGACAGAGGCGATGTTGCCGAGCACTGGCACCACCGGTCTCTCCGTCCACCACCAGCAGGCGAGGTGATTTAAATGTCTTGCCCAAGGACACAACAGCAGATTTCTCTGTCCGGAGCCGGGATTGAGTCTTCCACCTTCCGATTATTGGACAACCCGCTCAACCGGTTAAGCTACAGGCAGCCCTTACCCCTCTGCCAATGCTGCCCCAAAAAGAAACAACAAATGTTGTAGATGTCCTCAATATTGGTGCGTAATCTGGCAGCACGAACAGATAAAATAGACTTGTGCAAGAGAAAAGACATTCATTTGTTTTAACAGAATAATATAAAATGCATGTTGCGTTTTGTTATCCTGAAGTGAGGCGTCACAGATAAGAAACACATAAATAATCCCAGCTTGCTGTCAGATTTCTCTGGCAAAGATTTATGTGATGCAGAATTTTTCTTGATATTAAATCTCTGGGTCCTAAAAGCAAATAGTCTGCCAGTCAGTGAGTGGATTAGGAGATAACATGTGTAATGAGTCATATATGACAGGCTGGCTTCCTGCTTCTACCGCGTGTTGCTGACCGCTGATTCTACCAGTTTCTCCTTGGATTTGTGGTTTCTTTTTTTTTTTTTTTTGGCCTGTTACATGTTTTGAACCATGCCTGACCTTTTTAAAGCTGTCTTTGATCCTCGGACCTCGGATCCATTAGTCATGTTTTGTGTCTGTTCTGGTTTTAACCAAGATACATTTAACAACTGCTGACTTTTGGGTCCGTAGTTTCACCATTACCTGCCTCCACGTGACCTCAGTGGCAAACCCTCAGCTTAAAACTCCATCAAGCTCAGCTTCCTGGTTTCTATCCTGCTGTGATCTCTTCACAGCGGAGCTTTTAGGACCATGCAAGGGTCTCGAGAAAACGGGTTTACACTCAGTTTCCACAGTTCGACTAACTGCTCAAGACAGCTGATTGGCTGGTGATTAATTGTCTTGAGCCCCATCGGGCCACAGATCATTACATGCAATTAGACAGCTGAACATTGGCCAAAAACATCTATACTACATGAACATCTTAGGTGTGTTCTTGCTGTGTCATGGTTCTAATTCCATGCTGTCGTTCTTTTTTAAAACACAGAAACAGTTTTGTTACCTGTTTTGTCGCTACGTTACGTCTGCGGCTGCAGACTTCCTCAGGCTGACGCTGATGGTGGCGCCTCTTCCTTCTCCATTTATCCGCAGGCAGCAGAGGACGTTGTCGCCCTCTGCTGCCCGCTCTCCCCTCTCCGATGATGCAGTCCAATGCGCAGTCCAACGTGTAAACTCCATCATCCCTGTTCATGGTCCCACATCCACGTCTCCTTATCTCGATTGCTTCTTTTATCCATCTTTTGTATTTCTGTTGTTCGGTGTTTATGATCCTTGTGTTGTCCCAGTCCATTACATGGTTTTCTCTTGTGCAGTGATCTGTTACGGCTGACTTCTTTATCGTACTTTCTGCTTCTTTTTTTGCTGCTCTTGTGTGTTTTCGACTTTTCTCTTTCTCGCACTCCTTTCTATGTTCTATTGTTCGTGTGTTGAGTTGGCGTCCGGTTTCTCCTATGTATGTTTTATTGCAGAGTTTGCATGGGATTTCGTAAACGACTCCACATTTAAGTCCAGCTGGTATTTTGTCTTTTGGGTGCACTAGTCTGTTTCTAACTGTTGTGTATGGTTTTGTTGGTGTGTTTATGTTGTGTTTTTTCATTGTTGCTCTTATTTTTTCTGTTATGCCTCTGATGTATGGTAGGGTTATCACTGGTTTTGGTTCTTGTCTTTCTGGGTTTCTGGTTCTTTGCTTTGGTTGTTCTTTTCTTTCTGTTGTTGTTTGTTGTTTTCCTTTGTTTACCGCCCATGTCGGGTACCCGCAGGTCTTTAAAGCATGTTGTATGTGTTTGTCCTCTTGTTTACGGTCTCTTTCTTCTGTTATTATGTTTGTTCGGTGATATAATGTTCTGATTACTGACATTTTGTGTATGGTGGGTCTGCAGCCGCAGACGAAACGTAGCGGGAAAACAGGTAACAAAACTGTTTCTGTGTTTTAAAAAAAGAACGACAACATGGAATCTATACTACATAATCGCAAAATGACCCGTACCGTTCAACGAGATGCAAAAGCCAAAACACAATAAAGAAGCAATAACACAACAACTTTACCTTCAATGGAAGTTATAAAAAACAAAAGGACAACAAAAATGGAAGGTATTTCCAGGGGTCATGCCAAAACAGTCATCTCTTAAATAATTTGATTCTGTGTTTTTTTCCCATCAAATCAAGAATGTTTGATGTTAGCGATGAAACCAGAGGTTTTAGGTTTGTGCCCCGCTCAGTCTGTCCAAGTCATCGTGTCCTTGGGCAAGATCCTTCACCCTCCTGCTGGTGGTGCCCGTGTACGGCAGCCTCACCTCTGTCACTGTGCACGTTGAGGGTGAACGATCGATGTGTTGTAAAGCAGTTTGGGGGGTAGTAGGTCTATAGAAGGCGCTATATAAATACAAGCCATTTGCCATATCCCTCACCAAAACACAGTCTGAGCTTCTGCTCCTTGCAGATACTTTTAGCACATCAAAAGTTATGTCTGCTGTCTGAAGCTCAGCTGTGGGTAACAGGTTCCCAGAAAATGGCGCACCGCTCAGGTTACATAAAAATTCTTTAACGTCCCAAACGTGAATAATTTCTTCAAAGATGAAAGACTGCAGCATTTTCTGCATGGATTTACATGATTGAGCTGTCAAAAGGAGACGTCTATAGTCTGCACTAAAGGGCTGCTTTTGTAATTAGGTTCTGATTGAAACACACAATGTGGCTTTTTGCTCCTCAGACACGAGGACGGTAAAGTCTCAGAAGGTTGACGGCTCTTTGGATTTTACTCAGATTCACACAGAATGAACTCAGTCTCTCTCAGAAAAATAAAATCTGTATCTATAAGAAAAATTAAATCAAACAGTAAAAATGTGTTGCCAAGAAAATTGTTTTGGAGAATTCACGTTTAGGTCACAGTGACCTAGTCTTGCAAATACCATTTGCGCTGACATTTACATCTGGAAACGTCTAGTTCCCACCAAACTTCCTGGAATGATGGCACAAAATAAGACTGTTGCATAAACTCTTGCTTAGGCCAACAGTACGGTACTCTGGTCACGTGGAACCATTTCTTAGACTTCGGGAGGCTCTTTCAGACCAACATTGAGGCCAAAAGGCCTCAAAAAGTTAACTAATTCGGTAATTAATTTTGCCATTTGAGCAGCATGATCTACCAAATTATGACCTATCCTGGAATTAAACCTGTCAATTCATGGGAGGTATGCACACACACTGTTTCAGAAAATCCTGTCCAGTGTCTCCTATCAGGAAGTCCTCTATGCTCTCTTCTCAGACTGGTTATGTACAAAAGTACATATGAACAATATTAAATAGTCAGCGTGTATGGGAATAAATATTTAAGATTGCATCCCTCGGGCAGATCTGCAAAAATCTGTTTCACTCAAATGAAACAATAATCTACAGTTTCCAAGACTGAGTTGATTAAAATCCTCATTTTCTCTGAAGTGTCACATCAAGATTTATGCGCGGGAAAAGCCCATCCCATGCACACACAATCACACTCAGGGGCATTGCTTCTCGCTAAAAATGTTCAAACTGAATTAGCCTTCAAGAGGGCCTCAAACTGAGCTACAAAACCCTTTGTCCATGGCCTTGTGTCTGCTGCAGGAAACAAGATGTGCAGAAAAAAGGAATGGAAACAATTTCACAAGTACTCTGTGATTAATATATGTGAATAAGCATCCTTTTGAGGTTTTTGTGCACACATTTTGTGTAAAAGCATGGTCAAATGTTTTTCTATCTGTAACTAAATGAAGTAAATATTCAGTCAAACAAATTCTAGTCGTCTACAGAAATATTATAAAAGCTTTGGCAGGGTTGGGGAATAAAATGTTTCATGCATCAACCACTGAATAATATTTATGTAGCAAATGACAGATTTAAAAAAATCTATACATTTTTGAGCTAAAGGGTTCATAAAGGGTATGATTGCAGGTGCGTGTAGCACCTTGATCAGCCTTCACAAAACAAGTGATGATTAAAACTCCACAAAACAAGAGAGATAATGAGCTCTAGCCAATTTCTTTATGTGTGATGTGGAGATTTGAGAAGTGTCTCGAAATGTATTCATCAAAACAGGCAACATTTTATTCATTTCAGACAATTTATTATTGGGGTCTGCCCTATAATTACCTGGGAGACACCTGTTGTTGCTATGCACCTCTAATACATTAATATGGCTAAAACTTGTCTTAGCAACTTGTGCCCTTTAGCCACTAGACCTGCTAGATCCTCTCAGCCACACCCTTGGCTAAATGATACCCTCCGGTCTCTACTCACCAATCTTAAAGCTGCGGAACGGAAATGGCGCAAAACAAAAGATCCTGGTGATCAATTAAAATTTCATGAATTACTGTCCTCATTCTCTGCCAGCATCACTGATGCAAAGAAAGCTTTCTACACTGAAACTTCTCAGCTCTTCTGACTCTTAGAAACTATTGTCGACATTCAAAACTCTGCTCACCCCTCCGTCACCGCCTCCTACCAACAATCAGCTGACACCTTTGCCTCATTATTCACTGACAAAGTGGCAGCTATAAGCAAACAGTTTACTCAACTGGCCACTCCTGAACATTCGCTACCACAAACTCCTTCTAACCCAACCATCTCAGGCCCTACTGCTTCATTTTCCTCTTTTCCCCTCTCACTGAGAACTGTGTGTCCAAGCTTCTGACGTGCAGCCACCCTACTACATGCCCACTTGACCCCATTCTGACTAAGCTGCTCCAAGCTATTGCTCCTACAGTAGCCGCAGCAGTCACACATGTGATCAACGCTTCACTGACATCCGGAACATTTCCCACCTCTCTCAAGCATGCTCAGGTTAAACCGCTGCTAAAAAAAACCATCTCTTCCTCCATATCATGTGGAGAACTACCGACCTCTCTCCTCCCTTTTCTGTCCAAAATCATTGAAAGGGTGGCTTTCAAGCAGATCACAGAATACCTCTCACAAAACTGTCTGCTTGACCCTTACCAATCTGGGTTCAAAAAGGGCCACTCCAATGAAACTGCTCTGTTAGCAGTGACGGAATCCTTAAAAGAAGCTAGAGCGACAGCCAAATCCTCAGTGCTTATCCTGCTCGACTTATCGGCTGCATTTGACACTGCCAACCATGGCTTCCTTTTGTCCACACTCTCTAGCATGGGCATCACAGAGAAAGCACATGCCTGGTTTGAATCGTACCTCACAGGACGATCATTCAGTGTATCTTGGCTTGGACAATCCTCTACCGTGCACCATCTTTCCACAGGAGTCCCCCAGGGCTCTGTACTAGGATCTCTTCTCTTTGCCATATACACCACCTCACTGGGTGAGATCATTCGATCACATGGCTTCTCCTGCCACTGCTATGCAGACGACACCCAGCTCTATCTGTCATTTCCACCGGACGACCACACAATCTCTGCACTAATGTCAAACAGTCTCTCTGACATATCAAAATGGATGAAATCCCACCATCTCCAACTCAACCTCTCTAAAACTGAACTACTCGTCATCCCAGCAAAACCATCCATACAGCACAATATCTCAATCCAAAATGACTTCCTATCTCTGGCTCCTTCAAAGGCAGTTCGAAATCTGGGTGTTGTGATTGATGAACACCTGACCTTTAAAGATCATGTTGCCTCTGTTGCTCGTTCATGCCGCTTTGTGCTGTATAGCAGACGAAAGAGCAGACCATACCTAACACAAAATGCCACCCAGCTCCTGGTGCAATCTACTGTCATCTCCCGCCTCGATCACTGCAATGCTCTTCTAACTGGTCTTCCAGCCTGTACTGTGAGACCTCTTCAAATGGTCCAGAACGCAGTGGCGCATCTGGTCTTCAATCAGCCAAAAAGAGCACACGTCACCCCTCTGTTCATTGAGCTCCAATGGCTACCGCTAGCAGCACGCATCAAAGTCAAATTGCTAACACTAGCATGCAAAGTCCGAGATGATACGGCTCCTATCTACCTGAATCCTCTTGCAAAGGCTTACGTCTCGGCCCCGGCTGCTCCAGTCATCACAGGATCGTCGGCTAGTACTGCCTACACCACGCTCAGGACAATCCAGACTCTTTTCATGCATCGTTAAACAAATGTGGAATAACCCACCAAGCACTACCAGAACAGCGGCTTCCTTTTCAATTTTTAAGAAACTCCTGAAAACCCTGCTCTTCAGAGAGCATCTTCTAAACTAGCACCCTCCCTGCACCCGTCCCCTTCTCTACTGTCCACTCCTTGTTCCCTCCTCTCCATTGGTTCCTTCCTTATGGGTCCATTGGTTCCATTGTTTCATTTGTTCCTTGTTTATCGGCCTATTGGTTTCATTGTTCCATTGGTTCCTTCCTCATGGGTCCATTGGTTCTAGTGTTTCATTGGTTCCTTCCTTAGGAGTCTATTGGTTCCTTTAGCAACAGCATCCACCGTTAACCAAAACAATCCATCCATCTCCAAAGTCTGTGTTCTTTAGTTTGTCACTGCCGTGTGACTCAAATACAGAACCCAAATTTCCAGGACCTTGCCTTGTCCAGTAAAAGACTAACTGGAGCCATGCATCCAAAAAGCCCTGGTGGCCCAAACTCCTGTGTTAATGTGAATTAATTGTGACAATAGCGAGCAGCCTCTGGGTCAAATAATGACTTCACCTGAGGGGTCCAGAGTGGCAGCGAGGCAGAGGTAACTGTTCTAAACATCCCAGTGAGGCACACTCAGCTTGACCAGTGTGTGTGTGTGTGCGTGTGTGTGTGTGTGTGTGTGTGTGTGTGTGTGTGTGTGTGTGTGTGTGTGTGTGTGTGTGTGTGTGTGTGTGTGTGTGTGTGTGTGAAACCGAGATGAACTGAGGAGAAGAGTGACTTCTTATTGCTGCAGTCTATCATGTATGGAGGGACTTAAAAAGTTCAGGGCTAATTTTAAACCCCTGCCAGCCCTGTGTTGTTCGAACATTTGTTTATTTTTAGCTTTGCTAGTTAAGATCAATTGTAATCATATTTAAGTAAAAAACAGAGTTTGCATCTGTGTTTCTTCAGATTTGCACAATAAATTTACATTTCACTTGAATTAAATCAAAAGAGGTTTTGAGAGCAGCAAAAATGCTCTATTTTTATTTCAAACCATTTAGTTTTATTTTGAGCCTAGAACAAGAGAAAGTCTACGGATTAACATCAAAGCTGGTATGTTGCTGAGCCGTGACTGAGAAAATTAAAACACTAAATTGCAAAAAAAAAAAAAAGTACTGCTTTATTTCCAGCAACTGCTGACATATTTAATGAAGGCTGAAGCACTGACTTCCATTTTTTAATATTTGTAATGATTTCTACAACCGCTGAAGCTCCAGCAGCCTCCAGAGGACACCCATCATGGTGAGATGAGGGGTAGAGGTGTGCTGCAGGAATCAAGCAGTTACATATTCAACACTAGGGAAAGAATTTACAGTAAAACTATATTTAAACTTCTGTGATTTGGGAGAACTTTACTTTTTTAGAACAAGATTGATGAAAACTACAAGAAAATGTGTGACATCCCAAGAGATTTCGTTAATATTTGTTATTTTGCACAGCTGAAAAGACACGTAGAAAAAAAATCCACAACAGGAATAGCCAAAGCAAGATAGGACTAATGCTGCAGGTGAGACAACAATCTCACAATCTACATCAGGAGAGCAAAATGCATCAAGTAAAAATAACAAGAGAGCTCCAAGTAGCAACTTAGGCCCACTGTGAGGAAATGCAGGGAAACCAACTCTATAAAGCAGAAAATGCACATTAAGAAGAAAGATAATTTCAAGACAGATAAAGCAAAGAGATTTAAGTAATGTAGAGGCTTTTTTTCTTGTTGCAGGCTCAAGGCAGCCAGGGCGCCAGATTCAGACAAGAAGAACCGTTTTGGGGAAGGCAGAGATAATTTCCTCTCTGCCTTTCAGTCCCTCAGTAAATCCAATAGTTGGGTAATAAACTTGCCCGTACCATGCAGTGACTTTCTCCAAGATCATATCCATCTTGTCCACCAACACCAGAATCGCAGCTAGAACCTCTAGCTCTCATTTCACCTCCAGCAGCATCCGAGTCTGAGTAGTCTCCACATGGCTGAGACTATCCGTGGGTTCGGGTGGCACTTCAATCACCCCCGACTTCCCAATTTTCCGAAACAGCAGAAATCCTCTCACTCCAATCAGAACACCTCAAGTAAACATAAATCCAGAAATTCATGTGTCTTCAATGTCCTCCCAACTATCACGATTCTTACCCGTGTACGCCATAATATCACAACAAACTAGCGTTAACCATTAAATTTGTCTACAAAGTCAGTAAAGTTTCCAGTGTCTTCTATAATTCTGCAGTGCACAAGAACATCTTGGAGTTTTTAGATTGCATGCCAGTTTTGAAATTAAGTACGAGCATATTAAACGAATCCGGAGCCGTTGTGGAGACAGACAAGTTTTGTGTGTTCAGAGAAACAAATGTCGGTTTGTGCGTTTACTTATTAATAAAGAAAGAGAAAAATAAACACGTTTTACTGCAAAGAGCATGCGGGGAAAAGATGTGTGACCATTCTGGATGTGAGTGTAGACCTGGCAGTTGACCTTCAAACAGCCTAATCAAACCACAGAGCCTTTAAAAAATCTGTGAATAAATCAAACTGCAGCACGGAGGGAATGAAGGATGTCTTTATTGCACGTTTTCTAGAAATCAACTCACTTTAACGTAAAACACGGTGATTAGATTTGTGTGAATCATTCATAGATGCAGTGGAGGATGAAAATCTGATATTTTC